>NC_138152.1:21296971-21299471 GCF_964199315.1 Orbicella franksi | reverse complement strand
TGATAGTGATAGTGATAGTGATAGTGATAGTGATAGTGATAGTGATAGTGATAGTGATAGTGATAGTGATAGTGATAGTGATAGTGATAGTGATAGTGATAGTGATAGTGATAGTGATAGTGATAGTGATAGTGATAGTGATAGTGATAGTGATAGTGATAGTGATAGTGATAGTGATAATAATGGAATTATTTTTGGTAGCCTATGCCAAATGTCCTACTTCGTAGCCTTGCAACCTATCCATTGGAATGTTGACTAGAGTGGGTCCACTTTTTTTTGTTCAGGCAAAGCTGATTTCTTTGTACTTTTTTAGAATTCATCTACTGTAGATCAGTTTGAACCCTGTGATTTTATAACTCAGTGATAGAGGGTTTACATTGGCTTTATTACACATCATATTGAAGCTAGATTAATTCTAAATTAATGATAAAAGTGAATGATGTTTCAGAGTCGTCGTGACACCATTTTCAAGTTCAAAAAGATAAGAAATAGACTGTGGGAAAAAAGATTAACTTAAGAATATTAAATAATTAATGGTGTCATGACGACTTTGAAACGTTCTTTTCTCGTTGATTTTTACTTGCTTCATATGTATACATGTATACCAATTTAGTATTATTAAGTGGAAGTCGATACTGAAATGAATTCTTGTCATGCAATCTATTTGCAGTCAACATGGGCAGCCTCTTAGAAGCAGCTTTACTTGAAAGATGTGATGGCAACAGGAACATTCTCCATGCATGTGTCTCCAGGAGTTTCCCAACTTCTGCTCATGAGCCTGGTAAGCCAGTAGAATCCCAGAGTGGTGGCACAGCTACAGCGACTGGTGCACTTGGTAATAAGCTGGAGTCCATTAAGGGTGCAGTAGATGCTCTCGCTGCAGCTGTGGCAGCAGCTGCGGCAGCTGTTCGCTCAAGTGGTAAGACTGATGGATCTGTTGCTGAATATTAATCTTTCAGTGGACATCCTTCCTAGTTTCAATGATATTGCATGTAATTCAGGGCTCAAATGAAAGACACATTGGCAAATGCTTGCCTCGGAACTGTAGAGTTACGTCTTAAAATCTGGCAATGGAGCCAGTTGGATCGTGATGCTTGCAATATGTAATTTTGTTGCCTTTTCACTGAAATGTCTCTACTTAGTTGAGAAAGGACTATCATAGATTGTGTAACTCACTGCTTTGGCTGACTGTGATAAAAACAAAATGTGCTTGGTAAACTCCAGCTTAACAGCCAAGAATGATGACTTTTCACAAAATATGAAAGAAACCTCATTCCTATTGTTGTTATAGGAAGCTCTGACTTTGCTTGTTTTGTTGGTTACAATTATATTAAGGCCGTTTGCACTTATTCTGTGGTCAGTAATGGGTTTCTTGTGATTGACATGCAAACGAAAAAAGAAAGAAAAAAAAAATGGGTCGCTGACTTTGTTTCAAAGGTAAAGCATGTAGCCTGACTTTGAAAACTCTGATTTTGAAAAAAAATAATCTCTAGGATTTTAAGTGAAAGATGTCAAAGAAGAGTCAACAGAGGCAAGCAAGAGTTCCAAAAGTTGCCTTCCTTTTCATAATACATAACTTTTAAAGAGGCACTTGAAGCCTTTGTACAGTTAAGCAAAAAGCTCGAAAGGGCAGAATTCAATGCTGCGCTCTCCATGCATGACATGGCGAATTGTGTGTGCAGTAAGGATCAATGCGCAGAAACAATCAACATGTAGTCTTTAAGTAGACTGATTCTGTTTCTATTGTCATTTTCCCAGATGGTGTTACCAGTAACTCGGGTGCTGGTAATAGCTCTGGTTCTTTGGGTAGTGCCAGTGGTAATGGAGGTAGTACTAGTGGACCAGGAGGCAGTGGGGGCTCATCAAAACTGGGTGTGCGTGAGATGATGCAGCGAGCAGTTACTGCTGCAAGATCTGCATCGTCCTCACTTGCAGGACTTGATGTGGAGGAAGATGCTCCTATACCCACTTTGCACTGGCCACCAGATGCTCCAGGTGATAGCACTGGCCTCATTCATTTTGTGTAACTTAGCACTCTATTTTAAAAGCATTTAGCTGCAAATTTGAGCACACATGCTCGTTAATTGCCACTTATGACTCACTACAGCAGTCTTTCTACTGTTCTTTTATCATTCTCCTCTATTTCAACAACTTTCTATCTCCTTTTCCGTTCTTCTAATTCTTCCAATCAGTTTTACGTGAATGGTCCTGCACCTCCCTTGCCACAATTGTTTAGTGCAAGAGGACAATCCAAAGGTTCAGTTGGGCTTGAAACCTCCAAATATATCTTAAAGTGAACAAATCACTTTATAATTCAAAAGTCTGATTTATCAACAATTGCAGTGGGGTTTTCTAGTACTGTGCAGGAGGCGAAATGTTTCACTGCAATCTCAGTACTGGTTGTAAAAATGTGCAATATCAAAATGCCTAGCTATGCTTGTGTGTTTTAATTATTTTGCTTCTGACTTTTTAGATGTACGAGATGATGAAACAGGTCCAT
>NC_138152.1:21264471-21294471 GCF_964199315.1 Orbicella franksi | reverse complement strand
TCAGATTGGAACAATATTTACAAGTTAAAAAATAAAACGTTAAAAATCCTAGTAAGTTTACAGATTTGCATGTATATATATAAGATCAGAAAAATGTAAATATAATTACATAATGCTATAACACCTGAAATAATAGATTACATAACAAGCTAATGTCAACTTACAAGAACGCGCCGGGTGATAAGATTACAACAATGTATCTGCGAGCGCCTTAATTACTAAGTGTATAATAGTCAGTCTAATTCTGTATTGTAACAAGCTAATGGCAACTTACAAATACATCAATTCTCTTTATCCCACCATCAAGTTTGAGCTGGTTTATTCAGAGCATACCCTCAATGTCTTGGATCTCACTTTGCACCTCCAGCAAGGTTTTATTAAGACAGATATTTATGCTAAACCTACAGATAGTCACCTTTATTTACCTTTTTCAAGTTCTCATCCGGCACATTGTAAAAGGGCTATTCCCTATGGGGTTGCTCTACGAATTAGACGTAATTGTTCCTCTGACGATTTTCTTAACAAGAGGTGTGCTGAATACAAAGGGTATCTTAAGTCCCAGGGCTATAATGCAGCTTTAGTAGACAAACAATTCGACAAAGCGCTTAGTATTGAGAGATCAGAATTGCTTAAGAAAAAAGCCAAGCATGTCAAGAGAGTTTTCCCGTTAGTTCTTGACTACAATCCTATCCTGCCTGATATTCAGAGAGTTATCAAGAAACATGCTCATCTTCTGAGATCGTCGCCCGAATTACTTGAAATTTTTCCATCTAAATCGATTTTTCCAGCATATCGCCGTACCAAAAATCTCAAAGATATTTTAGCACCATCTAAATTTCGTGGCGACAACGGGGCAAACCAGGCAGAGAACGAAATGGGAGGGTGCTTCAAATGTTGTACTCGTTGTGATCTTTGCAAAAAATTTTTAATTCAAGATTCCAAATTTAAAAGCTTTTCCACAGGCCGAGTCTACAAGATAAAGCAAAAATTGTCTTGCTCTTCCAAAAACGTTGCTTACTTGGCCTCGTGCAATAAATGCAAATTGCAGTATGTAGGTTCCACCACAACAGAATTTAAAGTACGTTTTCGCAATCACAAATCATCCATGCTCACCAACAAAAAGACGTGTGAGCTTGCAGTCCATTTTAATTGTACTAGGCACGAAATTTCCGAAATTAATTTTATCGTCATCAAACAAATTACTAGCCAGGGGGTTGCTGCGTATATTGATAAGTTGTTATTGACCAGAGAGGCCTATTGGACCTCCCAGCTATTTACACTCAGCCCTCATGGTCTTAATAAAAGACGGGAATTTAGATCCAAAAATCGCGTCCGTTACAATACATAATTAGACTGACTATTATACACTTATACACTTAGTAATTAAGGCGCTCGCAGATACATTGTTGTAATCTCATCACTTGCGCGTTCTTGTAAGTTGCCATTAGCTTGTTACAATACAGAATTAGACTGACTATTATACACTTAGTAATTAAGGCGCTCGCAGATACATTGTTGTAATCTTATCACCCGGCGCGTTCTTGTAAGTTGACATTAGCTTGTTATGTAATCTATTATTTCAGGTGTTATAGCATTATGTAATTATATTTACATTTTTCTGATCTTATATATATACATGCAAATCTGTAAACTTACTAGGATTTTTAACGTTTTATTTTTTAACTTGTAAATATTGTTCCAATCTGAAGAAGGCCGAAGGCCGAAACGTCACATTAAAAGCCGGAACAGTTAGAAGTTTGCTTCATGACGCCTCATCTTACACACACACACATATATATATATATATATATATATATATATATATATATATATATATATATATATATATATATATATAGGTGTCATCCAAGGTTTACACCATGGCTTAATTGGACAGTTTATAGACCTTTGTGGGAGTCATGTAGATAGCTACAGTAATGATTCAATTTAACACTTCCATTGCAATAAGGCATATCAAAGATGCAACCAACCATACTCCAAAGTGAGTATTGTAGAAATCACATCGACTCACAAAACAATTCCGAGTTCCAGATGGGATTTGAACCCACGACTCTCTGTAGTCTAGCAGCACCCTCTAACCACTGAGCTACTGGAGACTCTATGGCTTGAGCAAGGGTGAAATGTGGGCCTTTGACTGGAACCGCATCACACGGTCACACGGCCAAATGTTAAATTGGCGCATATGAACTCACTAACTCCATTCGCAAACTCCACGTTAGGTCTTTCAAAATTAATTTACAATTTGTCTGCACTCGTTATCTCTGAACAACTAATTAAAGAAATTAACTCAATAATTTTTAAATTTATTTGGGGTGAGAAGCCCTCTAAAATCAAGAAATCAACTATTATTGGCAAGAGAAAACATGGAGGACTTAAAATGACTGACTTTAATATCTTGAATAAAGCATGGATACCACGCATAAAATCCAAAAACATAGCATCCTGGAAAATCATCCCTAACACAACCCTAGAGAGATATGGAGGATTACACTTCTTGACAAATTATGACATTGACTATGACATTGACACACTACAGGTCGACAATTTACCACCTTTTTATGTTGACGTACCAAAAGAATGGCAAATGACTAAAGATTCTATAAGAAGCGAGACCCTACTCACTTATGAAGAGGTAATTTGGAGCAATCGAAAAATATTAATTAATGGTAAACATGTATTCTACAAAAGTTGTTTCGACCAAAATATAATGCAAATCCAGGATCTCCTTCAAGAGGACGGTAAATTCCTGTCCTTTAAAAACTTTTGTAAGTTATAAGTTTAAACTCAAAACACCCTTCACCCTCTCCTTCGGTCTTTTTAATTCTATATCAACTTCTTGGAGGTTAGTATCTGAAAATCCTCCTTCATGATGCCCAGAAAGTGAGGAAAAAGAAACCATTTCCACTATACATGTGTACGACTTGCTGTTGAAGAAACTCGTTGTACCACCTATTGCTGAAACTAAAATCTTAAAACATGGTTTCATTCCAGAAACCATCCAAAAAGTGTACGAATTACCTCTCCAGATCAAGTATGACATTAAAAGTAACAATGTTTCAATATAAGATTATACGCAACATTCTTGCAACTAAAATGTCTCTTTTTAGAGCCAAAATGTCTGACAACGATATATGCCCTCAATGCTTTGCTGATACACACTCCCTAGATCATAAAATTATGTTCTTACGCTGCTCTTCAATTATAGCCTTTTGGAATACCTTTCAAAACTGCTGGACAAATAAAACGAAACAGCAACTAACTTTGTCAAATAGTATGATTTTATACAGTGTTTTCGACAAAACGGAACATAGATACTCTTTGAACTGTGTTCTTCTAATTGCAAAATTTTCTATACACTGCAGCTGCCTGCTCGACGAAAAGCTCTCTTTCGACAGTTTTCTCATACTTCTAAAAGAAAAATTAAGCATACAGAAAGAAATAACATTTAAAAACAAGTCTATTGCTGCTTTCCAAAAATTCTTTCAACGTTATTATTTAACATGCAATGATGATGTATTTTCTTTGTTTTGTTTAACTAAGTAAACGATGTAAATAGTGTTGATGTTTTGGCTTGTAGTCTTAACTATCACATTGTACTGTAACTAAGTAGTGTGCTGTAATGTTACTATTTGCCTCTTTTTATTTTGTTGATTTATTTTAATTTTTTCCCTATGTATATTGTGTTTGTAAATTGATTGAGTAAAAAACTAAAATAGAATAAAATAAAACTCCATTCCAACAGTTACCTCTCTCCAAAAATTGGCCCCCATTGAAGAAGTGTTTTGAAGACATTATCATAGAATTAATCTGAGTTCTATGTATTTCCAAAGAAAAGTTGGTGGGAGAGAGCGAGGGAAAAGAAAAACGGGACACATATGTTTTCATTTTGGCCTTCTATCCCCTCACACCACATGACCTCGGTTTGCACCTCTGGAAACGGTATCCAGTCAAAATCACTTCAATCTGGTTATCTACTATCAAACTGTACTCTCAATTCTGGGAGCTTCTTGTTCATTTATAATTTGGTAGGAATAGAGCAATCAAACTTCAAAATGGGTATTGTGTGTCAATGGTACCACTGCTCTGGTACCACTGCTCTGTGATGCTGAAGAAAAAAAAAACATATCCCCTTTCCAGAGAGTGCACTCCCTTGAGGTTGGGCCCTGGGCGAATCTGATTCATTATGGTATAGAGCAAGGGCATTGGTTTGGATATTTTGATTATGAATTTCATACAGGTATTATTAGGGGTGGGGGGTAGGGAGTGTTTAGTATACCAAGAAAAACATTGCTGACTTTGGTTAACTTTTTATCGGCATTTTTCTCCTTGGTAGGGATACAGATGGCTGCACTCCATTTATGGCTGCTGTTCGTGGCCGCGCATACCATGCTGCGCTCACCCTGTTCACAACAGCCCAGTGTCTAGCTACCAACCCAAGTGGACAGATTGACAGAAATGTTCTAATATCCATGGTGTGTCCGTCTGACAGTCACCCAGATGCCTCTCCTCTCCATGTGCTGTGCTGTAATGACACATGTTCATTTACTTGGACTGGCACAGAGTACATCAATCAAGACATCTTTGAGTGTCGCACTTGTGGCCTGACTGGTTCTCTTTGTTGTTGTACTGAGTGTGCTCGAGTGTGCCACCGAGGCCATGACTGCAAGTACGATTTTAAATAAACTTGAAATAGTGATGATTTTCCACTTGAAGCGCTGATAATTATATTAATTTTAAGAGCTGTTTTCACAGCTCTGCATGCATGTGTGTGTAGGCCATAGTTGAACTTTCCAAACTTTAATTTAACATATCTATTTTTCCCCTTTAACAGGTACAGTAAAGCTTCTTGAACCTCCACTTTCATTTAACTTTTTAAATGCACTTTAAGTGAAGCAACAGTAACTGTATGCATTATGTAATTGTACAGTTTAAAACTAGTCGGTTGTTCATCTTAGCGTAAGCTTACTTGTTATCGTAAGGTGAATATCATTTTTGGACATTTTGTTACCATTTTCGTGCTATTTTGATTAGAATATTGTTACCGTACTTGTTATGCAATCAGGTTGAAGAGAACAGCACCTACTGCTTACTGTGACTGTTGGGAAAAATGCAAGTGCCGTACCTTGCTACCAGGCTCCCAGGCTGCTCGCAATCAACTCCTGAAAAAACTTGTGTCAGAAACTGATTTGGTTAGCCGGCCTAATGGAAGGTAGGCTTTATAATGTCATGTAATGGCCAAATTTATTCAAGGGAAGAATTATACGATGGCGAATGTATATCTAGAAACGATTTATTCATCTGAGCCAATTGATCTGTCTGAAACGATTGAATCATGTAGTTTTAAATCTAGTCTTGGACAAATTACCGGTATGTGGCAAAGTTTGTCTGGCAGACGCTCTAAGATTAATCAGCCTAAGACGAATTTTGCCACATAATTCATAATGCTAGATTTATACCTGGATGACTATCTTTCTCAGGCAGACAGATTAATCTTCTCAGACAGCTAGTTTGTCTTGAACAGATAATCCGCCGCTAGTATAAACTCTACCAATGTTCAATGTAGAATGGGCTTTGGTAGAACATAAAGTCCTTGTTAACACCTGAGTACTGATACATTTTTTTTTGTTTAGTACAGCAGGTTAGAGCTTTTGTTGACCTTTTATGCTTTGTTTTAGAGGGGAGCATTTACTGCTGTTTTTGGCTCAAACTGTGGCTCGACAAACTGTTGAGCAAAGGCAATTCCGACCTCACCGCGCTGCTACAGATGCCCGTCCAAAAGCCAAGACCAGGACACTTGGAACAAATAGCACAACTCCGCCACTTCCAGAATATGATCTGGACCCTCCTAGGTTTGCTCGTAAGGCTCTCGAGTTTATCCTACAAGACTGGCGAGCCGTTAGTGCAATGTTGAGAGATGGTTGTCGATCACCAGGAGAAGCAAAGTAAAGGGACCACTTTTTTTGTTTTGTGGATGGGATCTGAAATGACTATTTTGAAACATGGCATATAGTAAGCGATTTTTGTCCCTCGCATCAAAACCAAAACAAATTGCAAAAAAATGCATAATTAGTTGCTCAATACAGAGGTGACAGAACAACAAAAGACATAAAGTCAGTCACAAGCCAAGCAAAAATATCAAACAGTTGATTATTAATGACAAAACTTGCTCATTACAGTTATTACCATGCAGCGTGACTACCTCGCTATAGTAATGTTCCTATGCCATCAGTGTTCAATTTTGAAGCCCATGATTTCAAGGATTTCTATCATCGTAAAGACTTGCTGTTAAAGATCAGTATCATTCATTGCAGTTATTTGTCTTGCTAGCCATTAGTGTGCACTTTGTTCACCTGGGCCCAGTTGTGCAAAAGGGGGATAATGCTATCTGCTGGAAAAATCGCTCTTGGCAAAACAAACTATGATTATCATGATCCATCTGGTGTTAAGCATACTCTATCTTTTGAACAACATGGACCTGGTGTCAAAAGTAACCATCACTTATTACTCGTTTCTGTTAGACTGCATGGACATGAGAACAGTGGATTACCTGATGCAGGCTCAAGCCATCTCATACCCTTGACGGAACAAGAAGATCGTCTTTCAAGTCAGGCGGGTACAGTGCGACTCGATGCATTCACACACTGTCTTGTAGCCAAGTGTGGTCCTGAGGTAAGAAGTTGAATTATGTCATCTGTTAGGGCTAAAGGAAATGAATATTCATAGCTAGGTGTCCTCTGGTACAATACGTTTCATTGCTAACTAGACGCTCCAAGCGCGTTTACTCAGGCCTTGTATCACAATATCAAGTCATACTCTACAAGTATTGAACACAATAGAAACAAATAAAAGAATCGGAATATTTGCCACAAGAGTTACGCTTAGACATTTAATCTTTCAAGTTGCTTCTTTGAATATCCTCTTCTTCCGATCGCTTGTTGTTTGCTTCACCTTCGAAGTTATGTTCATGAAGTTTGTGTCAAAATTTCAGGCTTGATTTGGACACAACTGAAAGAAAATGAAAATAGTATTGAGAATAGAGAAGAAAATGAAACGGAGACAAGATGTATGTACTCAGTGGCTTGTATCTTGGCTAGTAAGTTTCTAAACAGTGCAAAATTCTCCGAATGGTCTTGAAAAGCAAATGCAATAAGTTCTTTGAAATGAGTTGGAAGTTCTAGATTAATGTAGTAATTCTGTTCTGTAGATACTTGATCCTCTACTTGTTACACTGGTCACAGCGATAGGAAATTCAACTGATCTTCACAAATCCGATGAGATGAGCCTGGCTCAGTGTTTCATCAGATCGGTAGCCAGAGTTTTTGTTGTGTTGGCATCTCAAATGGCCCCTGCAAATGGCAAACGGAAAGTGTAAGTGAACCATACTATAATTACATTTTCTGCTACATGTACACTCTGGAATGAGAGAATTACCTATTACGTAACAATTTTTATAGGGCAACAAAACATTTACAGGCATCCTGTTCAGGTATATAGACGATTTTTAAAACAATCTGACTACATGCTGAAATAAACTATTATGGTAGTAGTCATCTTTTTAGGAGAAATGGGTAGGAGGCTCGTAAGAATGGGAAAGAATCCTCTTAAAAAATGAAAAACCGCTGCTATTAAACCTTGTTCCTTCCAGCTCATTATTTTGATGCAAGACTTGTAGTTAAGGTGAGCTCTGGCTCCAAATGCCCGTTAATCCAGGCACGTATACATAACAGTTTCCACCGTTTTACGGAAATTGGTCAGATTTTTCAGAATTACTCGGAAACCCTTTAAGGTCATTCCCCAGTAATGCATTGCGCATCTCTGCTGCGCATAATTTTACGTGTGACTAGCGCGCGCGCATTGAAAAATGGCGGCTTTTTCTTTACAGCTGGACTTCGCCATAGAAGTAAATCGTCATTTTCTCGCAAACGAGTATGGTGACCTATCATTTTTTTCTGTTGTTTTGAATTGAGTGATGAATTTCTCTGTGTAAAATAAATATGGACCAATTCTCAGTGTAGAGCAAAAAGCAATCGTCGGAAACGTGAATTTAGCAAGCAATCGTAACTACAATCATGGTGCTATTATAAGGACTTATATGGGTATAAGCAAGGTCCTTTTGCTCCTAAACGAACATGGGGACCCCTCATTTTTATTTCAAAATTTAAGTTCCTATAATATAAACAATCGATAGGCAAAGTTTCACAAAACTCTCAGTGCAGGTTCTAGTTCAGCGGAATGACCTTAAAGGGGACTTCAGGGATAAAAAAAAAAAAAAATCCAGAACATTTCTTAAGGGAACATGGCGCTGGACCCCGCTGGAAGGCACTTATTGTCACGATTTATCCTAGATTTGCGCCTGTAAACTTCATTGTAAAGTAACATTCTGGCCAAAATGTAATGTTGTACCTGCTGGATGCTTTTTACTTGCTAACAGAGGTGTTGTTCAGCCCTTGATGAAGTGTCAGCGCATTTTCCAGTGTCTCTCAACCATAGCCATTCCTGAACTTGTTCAAGTTGCTGATGCAATACTTGCCCCAGTGCGACTAGGTATCTGCCGTCCGGCCCAACCCTTCAGCCTTTTGTCTTCTACGCTTGAAGCCACACAAGCTAGCGAGGATTTATTCACTGTTGAACCACTGCCCATGAGGCCCTCTACGCCATCGTCTGTTGAGGAGGCTGCCACCCAAGAGAGGCCTAGTGTTCAAAGAGTGTGGAACCAGAGGCACAGAAGGAGACAGGTTGTTACTATTCCTCGTGCACAGGAACAGAGTGGTGTAGCAGTGGAGGGACCAGCTGTTGATGGAGAGGAAGTAGAGGTAACACTGATCATCAGGTTGCCCGTTTAAGCGTGGTTCATACTTTTGAGATACGCACGAACGTAAACACAAGCACAAGCGCAAGGATGTTTACTCTAACAACATAGGCATGCACAGTGCGAGTTACATCGCAGGGGAAACAAGATCGCAATTGGTAGCATTCTAGCGCTCTTGCTTGTTATTGTTTAAACGCCAGTTTCCTTATGTGAAATAAGCATAACACTAATGAAATAAGCACAAGCACAAGAAAAAGGAAAATGTTTCTTTTTCTTGCGCTCATGCTTGTGCATATTTCACCTCAGTGCACACTAGCGTTTTTCTTGTGCATGTGCTTGTGCTTACGCTTGTGGTTATCTCTTCAGTGTGAACCAGGCTAGCTTGCAAGAGTTAAAAATGTGTGCTATTTATTAATGGATACTATTTATCTCCGACTCTGCTTACGTGTCTTCATTCCAATTAATGGATCACACCTCCATATCCAACCGTCACTGTCTTTTGTCTTGTGTTTCAACTGAAGTTCATTTTAATAGAAACTGTTAATCTAATGTTCCAAGAAACAAACACCAAATTAAAGTATGCCAATAGTCTTTCAGATCAAGTTGCTCGATATCCTTTCATGGCTTTTCCCAAATCAACGAAACAGTAGAACTTCAGCTTTGCACGTTCATATCACTTAGTGATGTTAAGTTGCATCACATATCTATCAAACTACTGCTGCTGGTGGTATTGCAACAACTGAAAATTTGCGTGGTTTTCAAACAAAATTGATACAGCTTATATGCTGTGGTGTACATGTATCAGCTTTTTCATAACATTTAAGATTTTCACATCACGTATTCTCATATACATGTATATGGCCATGTTTTTTATCTTCCAAACCTACTCAGTCACAGTATTTTGAGTTGTTTTGGCCACGTACAAAATAACCTCTAAATCAAAGGAAACCTGAAAACAGCAGTTTAGTTGGATAGAAAAACACCGAAAAGATAATAATAGCGGAGCTCCAGCGGAGCCCCATACCCATATAAGGAAGAAAAGGAAACCCATGAATTGATTTTCTCATGGTTATCATGGCTAGCGGTATTGCTCGTGGGCGCGTACGCACGACGGCGACGACGACGGAGTCGCGCAAGATGGCGGCCATACTCAAACTAATAGGTTGACAGAGACATGCACCCTCAGTTGGTAGCGGGTGAATGCCATTTTTCTTGGCGGGATTTTTAAAGAAAAACGATAGCGGAGGTTGATTTAATATTTTTAAGACAGGGTTGCGCTGAAGCAAAAGACAGAAAGCAAGAATTAACAGGCAAAGAAGTAGCGAAGAAGATCGCGAAAAAGACTGAGCGGGCCAGCGCTGGGGAAGGAGGCGAAACAGTACTGAACACTGCCGTGAATTATAGCTAGTCAAGGGCTAGAGAAAGGAGGTGAAATAATATACCGAACAATGCCGTGAACCAAAGCTAACGAGGGCTATAGAAAGGAGGCGAAAGTACCCGACAAATTGATTCAGAAGACTGCCGAACTCCCCATGGCCAAGTTCAAAATTCGCGCGAACGTGATGTTGTGCAGCCGTGCAAGAAAATTCAAAAGTCACCTGATTTGGTCAGGTGATGAACAAGAGAAATCAAACGTACCCGAGTGTTTTAGAGAAATTCCAAAACAGTAAACGTAGCGGAAGGAAGTGGTTGATTCGTTGATCTATCGAAAATATAACTTCAGTTTAGTCTTCACAACTTTTGCTGCAAGTTTCTGCCTGGAAGATTTACACTGGCCGAACTGAATTGCCAACTTGCGGTAAGTGACTTTTGTTGTTGCGTTTGCTATGAAAATTAACAAGTTTCCTCGGCGATATAAGCTTATTTTCAATTGGAGTCCATTAAAAGTCTTCCTTATTTGAAGCCATGCTGTAAGAGATTTTAAAAATTGCATCGTTTTAATTTCGCTCGTCTCTAAACAATAACACGTGGGTCGCTTTGGAGGTTGCTGTAAGTTGTAAACAAATTATGTTTTCTATCGATTTTCGTCGTCAATTTAAGCTTATAACCTCACATCTAAAAATAAGCTTAACCAAAATCGTACTTGTAAACACGGCCGGGCGAATTTTGAAGTTTTCTCGGATTTAGTTAGCACTGCCGCTTCGTAGACTGCTAAAATTTGCTCTTCTGTTGTTGAAAACTGAACCAAGAAAGGTCTACAAACCATTTTAAGCCGAAGCGAACAGGATTTGCTAAATTTACTTTTGTTCCTATGTGAATATTTGCATATTGTGATTACAAAGTATGGAGATTTCCTCGTTTTGTTAGTTCAATTTATTCGGTTTGGCGAAATGCTTTTGTGAATTCCGAGGTTAAATTGGTTGAAGACTGGTAAAGCTACTGCCAATAAAATGACTGCAAAGCTAAATTAAGCCGTCGGCAAAAATACAGACGCTCAGTAATATTCAAATTTAAGTGTGAATAATTTTTAAACTTTAACACCGCAAGCTTAAACGAATTTTCTTTATCCTCTCTTTTATTCGGTCACCGTTCATTGAAAAGGGATTTGCTGTTGATACTCGAGCTCAGATGTAGTGATATGCATCTTGTGTTTATAATGTAGATTTCCTCGTTTTATTTTGTTGTCTGTCCAATTAGTTCGGTTTGGTGAAATGCTTATATAGTCCAAAATGTCGAGTAGACGATTATGCATGGCAATCCTGTCTGCAAATAAAGCTCTGCTTTGATTTTGATTGGCTATTTCATGTTATTTGTGCCATTGCTTTTGGTTGGGGGTACATGGACCCTATTTTCTTAATAAGAGGTTATTCCCCAATGCGGTATTTACACTTAATATGGAAATGTTCCAAAAAAGTGAGATAGTACTAATTAACTCGGTAAATTGAACAGTGTAATAGAAGTTCTTGCCCTGACCATTTCTCAGTAATAAGAATAACTTTTACATACATATATACACAATTTAGTTGGAGAGAGCACTCTCCTATCTCCACTTTCTCTCTCTTTGCTCTCTTCTTCACACTAATTTTTTATTTACTAACTTATTAAATGAATGTCACTGACTGTTTTCTTTGTTGTGCGTGCATACTTTTTTGCTGGTCGAAGAAAGTTTCAGTTTCTTCCTGGCTGTACAGTTTCCTTTCTCCTGTCCTGTACCAATTTGTTTGTGATATAACTTCATGAATTCTCTATTCTCCTTAAATTTTATCTCATCAGGTTGATAGAATGCACTCTCAGAGTGTTCCATCATTGTCTTCAGTCGCTACAATTTTCCGGAAAAAAGCAATAGTTTTCTTAATTTCCTTCTACTTTGTGTTAGGACTTCTTAGCATGCCTGTAATTGGCCCATGGGCATTACAGGAGAATAATTTTCAAGTAAAGAATTACATTCGTTTTAGTGTTGAGTATTTTAAATTGTTATGAATTAGGCATTTCTTTTTATTTTTTATATTTTTTATTTTAGTCGCACGCAATGTTTTATGGTTTTACCGAGGTATACCATGTAAATGTAAATAATGCACTGGAATTGGCCAATCAGAGTGTGCATTATATCGGCTTTAAACACAAACCACATATTATAAATGACTCATATGTAAATGATATTTTTATTACAGAGAACTGGACAGGGCAAGAACGTCTCCTTGAACGTCTCATGTAGAGGTGTTAGAGTTAAAATCATCTTTTACCATAATAAACAGAACCACTTTAAGGTGGTCGAACACAATTTTCGCGCACACTTTTGCTGATGCAATTCAGCGCGCGCACAAGGATTGCAAAAACAAACATGTCGTCAATAGAGCGATCATTTTATTTACTCAACACCCGCACTATCTGTGCTATTTTTCTCTATAATTAAACGCAGTGTGTTCATGATTTTAGTCTTCTCTTACAAAGATATGTTAGAAAAAGGTAACGATGCAAAGAACCCAGCAATTCTCAGCTTTTTCTTTGTTACCAAAAGACCCCAGTTAAATGCAGTGCATGCGTAATGAGTTTAAAAATTGCGATTGAATGAAAAATTGCACTCTCGGAAATACGCCTATTTCTCGAGAACCACTCATTAGAATTTCACGAAATTTGGAACGAAAATACTTTAGGAAATAAGTAACTGGAGTATTGAAAAAAATTAAGCTTTAACAAAAGAAATTATAGATATTCCAGTGAACCTTCAACAAGGGATAATTAAAGATCTCTCTGTTAAATTATTAACAAAATGGTGTTAATTTGTGAGAATCGTTACAAGCTTGTTGCATGCAAATTATAAAGAAAATTTAATGACTAGATTTTCTACAAATAAACAAAACCAGTTTTAAAAGCCGGTTTATATTTATTTTTGTTGCCATGGCAACAACACATACGCCAGCTTAACCATCAAAAAACCAAAGTTTGTGTTGTTAACTTGCTTGCAGCCATTTTTGGCGGCCGAGGGATCAAGGGTGTTAGAGAAAAAGGTGAATGAAACACAGGTATCAAAAACTGTGTTCAGCCACCTTAAAGTACAGTCAAAGCTTTCGTCTTACTTTTCACGCACCAGAGTTTTAGCTGTACACTTAAAAGGTAGAATTGTGTAGTCAGTCAACTCTCTCGTAAGCATTGGAAAAGTGTCAGTTAGGAGGGCTGCCTGCTTACGAGAACCAGACCATGACGAACGTGGCCATAACGTGGTACTACAAATATTGCATCGGACTCTTGTTAAACGAACGGAGAGCTTGCTTTCTGGGTAAACTAAGGAAAAATCGACCTTTCATTTTAAAAAGTGTCTGCGTCCGCTTACAAGAGAATGTGTAAATACAGTCTCTCTGGAAGATAAAACAGGGAATTGAAGAAGTGTCTGTAAGTAGAGCTGTCTGCTTATGAGTGTCCGTTAGCGGATAGTTGACTGTACTACTGAATACATGTACGGTTATAGCGTAGCGTAATGTGGCACACTGAAACATCATTTACAGTATATCGATCAGTAAAACATGAAAGAATCTTTTCAATAGCCTTTATTGAAATGGTGTCATCCACAGAACAATATTGAAGATGAAATACGAGCATTACAAATACATTGTGCAAAATAACTCGTCTGACTCCGAGGGAAACGGTTTAATAGTTTACTAAGTACATCACCATTACTGATCTTTTCTTCTCATAAGAGTTGACCCTAGTACCACTCCTCATGCCATGCAGTGGGCTATACGTGCCAACAACACCCAGTCACGTGCTACTGGTAGCAGTGCAGCTACTCCTCAAACCACAAGTGGCGGCACAGGGTTTATCTATGTTGATTCCACGTCACTCAGACGAAGTGGTGGTAATGCTGCAGCTGCCAGTACTGCTGCCACCACTGAGGTGCCTGGGACTAGTGGTTCTCACAGTATGAGTAACTCGGCCAGTGCGCTGGCACGAGCTTTTGGTATTGTTGTAAGGGAGGTGAGTTAGCTTAGCTCGAGGTACTTTGAAATAAGCCATTTCAGATGGCTTGCTATCGGCGTATTTATTTACCAAGAGAGGATTGTTACGCATATCATCTTCTAGTTCATAACAATTGTAGCCTTTTAACTTTCCTACAATTTCAACTTATAACTGATGCACCTTATTGCATGTTACTCACAGGTTTTGGTTGGTGGAATTCACACCCCAGACTTAGGTCCTCTGTAACTACTGTATTCCTCTGTATTGGTGATGAACTTAAATTCTTGATGACGATTACTGTTGAGAGAATGACAATCCTAGTGACTCCTGAGATTAAGAAGATGGATTTACTTGAAAATCACTGTGAACAGTTTACTGGTCCTCATAGACGGACTGTTTATAAGTTAAATCGGCTGGATTCATTCTCTAGTGGCTCTTGTTAAACCTACTATAAGATATCCCAAAAATTGACATAGAACAAGTTACTAAATACAACGTTTTTCCCTGTTCTGATTTATGAAACTGGTCCCTGAAAAACCAGGGTAATGGCATTTCCGAGCCTTTAAAAATAAAAATGTCCTGGTGAGGAAGAGGCATGCCCCCATTCCTTTAAGCGGCTTGCACCTTCGGCGGTTGATTAACTTTCTCTTCGGTGCATGCCCCTTCACCCCTAATTTATACTGCATTTTCCTCTATAGGTAACTGACCTCCTCAACATTGCACAGGACCCATCAGCATTGCCAGCTGAAAGCCTCACTCCCAGTCCGGTAGCCTTGACTGAAATCAGCGCCCTGGTTGTCCAGCAGTTGCAAGCAGCCTGGAACTGGCTAGCTGTTGTCTTGGATTGCACAGAAGCTCAGCTTCGATTTGGACTATCGCTATCTGCCGCTACTGACCCCTCCCACCCCTCCCATCCCCTCCATGAATTCCATCCTAAAGCCAACAAAGATAGACGCACTCGTGAAGATCCCTCACTTCTAAGAGCTTTGGAAAACAAACGGAAAAGATCTGTATTAAGACGGTGAGTAATTTTTTCCTCAGCTGTTATGAAAAAAGCTCTTAATTTCAGGTCTGTTCAATTTGTTTTTGTTGCAGTAGTTCTGGACTAGTAGGAGGCACAGTGGCCTCAGGGTTTAGTGCACCCATCTCCGGATTTGAGCCCTGGCACGGGACATTGTGTTATGTCGTGTTGAAGACATTTAACTCTCACAGTGCCTCTCTCCACCCAGGCGTAAAACTGGGTACCAGCGAATTTAATGCTAGGGGGCACCTCTGCAAAGGACTATCCCATCTAGGGGGGAGTAGAAATACTCCTAGTCGCTTCATACCTCAGAAAGAGGTGATTGGTGCCAGTCTGATGGGTCATTTGGCTTGTATATGCAGACTTAACCTTTATTTATCCAGAAAACGCTAGCCTGAACCCTTTTTATGTCCATGGTTATTATTATCACGGAATCTCCACAACCGCTCCACTACGCCTTATCATTTAAACGACCATTAATAGCATTGTTAAGACCCCTTTATTCATTCTCTTTGAGTTTTCCTTCTTGCGCTTCAAGGAACAAACTTTTGACCTTCATGAAATGGTACACCAAGTACAAAACTGAGTCTACAACATATGGTATTTCCAGCTGGTCACTTGCCTTAGTACTGACACTTGCGAGGAGAATTTTAATGGCCATCAAATAGGACAAATGTGTTTTGATGAATATGCGCATATTTCATTTTGCTTTCCGTTGCGGTATATTCAACAATTTTGTTACATAGTTTCAATCTTCTCTTAAGATATGCTCTTGCCAAGAACCACTAGTATTAATGATGGTTGATGGTAATTTTAAAGTCCATGTAACTTTCTCTTAGTGAGACTTGGGGTGGTACTTTTTGATAAATGGATAGGCTGCTTCATAACCACTTTCTTAAAAAAACAAACATCTCCGATAAGTTGTAGCCTGACCCAGAGGTGTCTACGTGAAAGGGTACAACAATAATGTAATGTTCTTTTTTCTGTGAAAATAGGCGGCACGGAGCTGCTAGTAGTAACTTGGACACTGGTCGGCAGGACTTCCTAGTTTATGTTCTTTCACTTCTGAGAGGCCATTCAAATGAACACGGAGACTCCTTGCCAAAGTTGGACGTTTCTTCGTTACGTCACGTGGCTTATGTCTTGGATGCTCTGGTATACTACATACGTAACAACCCTAACGCCAGCTCACAAGCTAACCGGTCTAGTGCAGAGAAGACTGTTGCCGCAGATGCCACCAATGACGACGAAGGTGGCGATGATGTTGATGACGAGGACAGTGCAAGTTTCAAGAGAGATGCAGAGGAATACGAAGATGATACAGATCATGTTGAGGACGAACCCATGCCTACACCCAATTTGCCTGGAAATTTACACAGGTTTGTAGTCCTTTACTTGTTACAGTCACCTTGCCATGGCGCAAATGTGCAAGTAATATATCACACGTGAAAGACCGTGTTTGATCACATTTCCAAACACCGAGAAGAGAGTTGAAAATATGACGTGTAGCAGAGTATATCTGACCGACTTTGAGGTGTTTGGAAATGTGGTCGAACAAAGTGTTGAGTGTTTGATATATCATCTTAATCGAAACTAGAACTAAGGACAAAACGAAGAAATATAATCTTAAAAATGTATGCTAATTAAGATCAGATATCCGACACGTGTTTAAACTGGACGAATTATTAATGAGTTGGTGAACATTATTTCCAGATTTTCGCTTTGGTAAAGGTGAGAAAAGAACAACGCAAAAGAACAAAATATTTTTCAGTACCAGTGAAAGTAGTGCTCAGAAGCTTTCATTTTGGATAGTCACATGAGGTCTTCCAAACACTTGAAAGTAAGAATTACATTGAGCTTACTCATAGGGAAAGATTTTAAGAACTCTGTGTTTCTTGTATGAACGTGAAATTTTGAATGGTTTCGTTGATTCTCGTGTAAAAGTGTTAGTGACTGAAAATGCAATTGAAAGCAAAGAAGTAAATCATTGTTTTCAAGGCAAATCATTGTTCTCTCCCTGTTTACTATTTAATGATTAGAAAATCCTGGGCGCATTACTCTTGACGGGGTGAAGTACTCTTACATTGTCATTCGAGAAGTGCTTAGAGCTGCTATTTGCTGACCCACATACAGTATATATCCACTTCCTTGTGACTTGTGGACTATTTGCTTGTAAAACATCAGCTGGTAGTCTAATGTCTAAGTATTTAAATCTACCCAACGTGTTGGATTAGATTCCTGTTGATGTGCTAAATCATGTCAGTCTCTGCAATTGCCAGTTAATTCTTGTTGTATAGCGAAAATTACATCAAAACATTTGAAACCTGGCACAGCGCAAGGGATGTTTCTGTTACAGTTATTTGTAAAGACTTGGCGTGCATTGTGTTTTCAGCTTTTTTGTGAGGACTGGCTCCACCACCGTGTTGGGCTGTACCCCTCCAGACCCATACCAGGCACCAGTAGAGGAGGCTTTGCCTCTTGCATGCCAGCCACACCTTTTACATCCTGCAGCACGTAGGGAGCAGATATTTGGAACTGTACATGAACACACAGACAGTGACAAGGGTACACCCCTGGTTAGCAGCATGGCTTTGTCACGAGAAGATTCTGAAACTGTATTCTCTGCTGCGAGAATATTCAACGAAGCTGATGTGGGACAGGAAGGGATTCCAATGGAAGTTCACGGTAAGAGAGGTTTAGCATGGCAGTGCAGAGTTCTAAAATGTGTGTACAGCCCTGATAGAAATAGACTCAGTTTTGTATGGAACATTTTGTAACTTGTAAATTGAGAATCATTACTTTTCTTCCAGTTTACCTACCATGTATTAAACCAAACAGAAAATCAATCGTGTTTGATGAAACATGTTTGACTGGACAATAGGACTGGTGCTTGCCTGTTAATTACTTCAAACCCTATACAAAAAAAAACTGCTTTTTACTAAAACAGAAACAATTTCTTCTGATGTAACTGAAAAGTTAGTTCACTTCCTACGAAATTAGTTTACTTAGCGCGTGCATGTATTTATAAGCTTAACTTCGTTGTACATGTTTGGCAGGAACGCAATAGTCGAAAATTCAACCTGTGTTGTCCGCAAGGTTTGTATTAGGGAAGTACAGTTGTATTGTTTGAGTTGGATTAGGCTAGTTTTTTAAAATCTAAAACCTTTGAAGAAATGAAAGAAACCATTATTTCCTAACTATGAAAGTCGGGCTTGCTCCCAAACGTTTTTGTGCTCTCCACAGAAAGCAAGCCCTCAGCAGAACCGTCAACCTCATTTGTAGCGCGTCCTGATAATGCTTTGGAATCCACCACACCTGTCGCTCCCAAGCCTTTCATTTCCAATGGAACCTCTGCCAACTCCCTCTTGGGCCGTTGGCGTTTGTGTGTGGAGTTATTTGGTCGAGTGTTTCTTGAAGATGTTGGATCTGAACCGTCGTCAGTGTTGAATGAGTTGGGAAGGTTTGATGTGAAAGAGTCCAAATTAAGAAGAGAAATGGAGCGATTGAGGAACTCCACCCAAAGAGATTTGACTCTTGAGGTAAGATGATTCCTGATTTTGTGGGTGTGAAAACCGTATTTGTCTCTTCACTAATTTGCCTCCCCTACCAGCATTGCGTCACATATCATGCTCTTCAGCCCTTTTTCCTCTTTGATGATTTGTAACTCTATTGCCTACCCCTCCCTCAGGTAACAGATGAGCACCATAGGTTAAGAATTGTTTTTAAAGAAACAACAGCCTCAAACAACATTGATTTTAAGGGGGATGGGAAGGAGAAGAGGTACGTCTGTAGTACATGTTCTCGACAGTCTGTGCGGGATTGAACCTCTGGTCATGGCAAACATATTTTACGGAACTGGGGCTTTCTGTTTCAAAGGTGGGCTAAATTTTGCCATAGCAATTGCCTGGGTGAACCAGATGTGTTACTGAAAACATTTCATCACTCGTGTGGGAAGTCATTCAAATTGACTCTAAACGTTCAAAGAGCTTGCGAAACCTGGATACCAGTGACCAGTTATATTGAAGAACATAACTGCTTCCAGAAGTTGCGAAATGTTTGGGTGGCAAAAGTGCTAATGAACACACACATTCATTGTTAAAGTTTTAAACCTGCACCACACAAAAACGATTTCGTACATCGACCGTAAATTTCTGTGGACAGTTAAAATATCTTTGTAGCTTGATCATAGACTGAAGTGCTGACACTAATCAGACTGGGAAGTTGTGTCCGTTATCATGATAGTTGTGTCATAGGGAACCTAAAATAGCCTTTAGACAAACAGAAAAATTCACAGTGACAGGTTAGTGAGGTATACAAAAACACGAAAGGGGTAATAGGAAGCCAGTAAGCAACAAGGATGTATTGTGGAAGATGTAATTTGTGAAATACGAAAGATCGTGTTTGACCACATTTCCAAACACGGAGAAGAGAGTTGAAAATATGGCGCGCCATGGGGTATTTTGGCGACCTTCGAGGTGTTTGGAAATGTGGTCAAACACGGTCTTTCGTGTTTGATATATTTTCTCAATCGAAACCAAAACTAAGGAGAATGCGGAGAAATAAAATCGTAAAAATTCTATGCTAATTAAGATCAGAAAAGGGGTCATGATGTTCTTTGTTTAAACCTGGTGAAGTGTTAATGAGTTTGGGAAGAAGATTTGAAAACTTGAATGTGTGTGATCTGACTCAGGTTGAGCGTGACCGAGCCACACTGATACAACAGACCATCAGGCAGCTTAACACGCAGTTTGGCCGTCGTGGGCCCAGGTCTCGCCCCATGACTATACATCGTGTGAAGGTCACATTCAAGGATGAACCAGGCGAGGGCAGTGGGGTAGCAAGGAGCTTTTACACTGCAGTAGGAGAAGCGTTTTTATCTGGAGAAAAACTACCTGCTCTGGAACCCAGCAGAAGTAAGCTTCGTTTTGACCAAGAAACATTTCTTCAAAATGTCGTAGAGATATGTCTAATCTTTTTTATCATGGTTATCAATTTTACATACAATCGATTTTGTTTTCCTTTTTAATTTGAACACTTACATTTGTAGAGTGAATGCTTATGTTTGCTGACAATTTATTTCTTTATTTTTTCATTTTTTATGCTATTCTTGGGCAAAAATCTTGTTAATTCACTGAAGTGAAGCAAGATTGTTTCTGAAGATTCAATATTGTGTTGTTGTTTGAAAAAAAGGAATAACAAATGAGTTTCGTGCTTGTTTGTTAATGTACTTAACACTTCTATATTTAAGTTACCTCTACTGTGTTGGTTCTCTGTGTTTAAAAATTAACATTACACTATGTTTTTATTCCAATCACAACAGGCATAGTTCATCGCAGTAAACGAGTCCCAAGTTATCGTTGCAAGCGTGATCGTGAACGTGAACATGACGTGAGAAGACAGCTGTCAGCTGATGCTCGAGCATTCCACTTCAGTGGTAGCAGCAGCGCTGATGGAGAGGACGCTGATGGTGATTCACTGCCGTACCACAGGAAGTCCTTGGGAGAGAGGCTCTATCCACGTGTACACGCCTTGCAGCCTGTAAGTTCTGTCGTTTATAGCCTCAAAATGCTAGAATAGTATGTAGTGTGAGTCATCACAAACCTAGCAGCTCAAAACACTACATGCACTTGACTCTTGTTTTTTTTCTGTAACATGAAGCTACGAAGAGAGCGAGAGTATTGTTACTATCACTAGGCTACATTTTAGCCCATTGTTAGTTACCTCCAGCATTACCTTAACAGTTTACCAGTGCTGGGTGGCAAGAGGTGATTACTGAGATTACCATTGTAACGTGGGTAAATATTTTCCCATTTTGTCCCTCTGTCAGTCACTTGCTAGCAAGATCACAGGCATGTTACTGGAGCTATCTCCAGCCCAGTTACTGCTGCTTTTAGCCAGTGAAGACGCCTTAAGACAAAGAGTTGAGGAAGCTGTGGAGCTTCTTCTTGTATCTGGCAAGTAGGTGGATAATTTTTTTAATGGTAAAAATTCTTTCATTGTTGTTGTTGTTTCCTGTATACTTCCCTTAATTTGTGCCCCTCGTGTGGTTACCACAGAGTGTAGGAGAATCCAGACTTAAAAAGGATGCATTGAAAGTGACATTTTCAGAAACCCGATGGGGTAGGAGAAGTCTTTAGTCTAGAAGAAGAAGCAGAGGCAGTGAATGTCATCTGCCAAGGGATCTGTGAATGTCTAGACAACCCTAAAACTCATTGTTGGTACTTTTTGTCACGGCGACAGTCTGATAGCAGATGTTTTCCCTTCACAGGAAACTAATAAAGGATGCAGATGATGACTCCCTTAGCCCTGGTGGGGATCTTGATGATTCTGAAGATGACAGTTCTCCATTGTTCCACCAACCCGGCAAGACTGGCTTTTACTCCCCACGGCCCGGAAAGTGTACAGAGGAAAGACTTAACTGCTTCAGGAATGTCGGCAGGTATGCTGTCATTGTAATATAACTTGTATGATTCATTTGCTTGTCATGATGGTATTATCTAATACTGGGTAGTGTAAGTGAATTGTTGTATGCAATTGATGTTATCTTCCCTCTATGGAGAGGAAGGCCCGTGATATTTTAGTTATTTTTAAGCGGGTGGGGAGGGTAAAACTGTGCAATAGTCTCGCATACTTGCTCTTTTCACTGAGAAATCCTGTTTTGCACCAAGCCCTTCAGTTGCTAGTCTGTAGGTTTGTAGCAGAAATTGCTATAAAGCAGGTTTGTAACCAAGCAGCACAAGGGAGAACACTATGTCACTGTTGATTTAAATCTTTTACAGTGCCTCTATGAACAAATCCTCCATATCCATTTTTTTTAAATTTTCGTACACAATACGTCTTTCTTAAATATCTTATCAAATTTCAATCTCTTACGAACATTAGAACTCACGTTTTTTGGAGCTTTATTTCCGAGAATTTACGGCCGCTATCAATTTTCCTTGTTCTAAGGCTTGGTTGGGAATTGGAGTAAATGACGTCATTTACTCAAAAATGCCGCATGGGTTGAAATTGTAATAACAGTTATCGTAGAAAATTGCATGACTATAAGAGCCAAAGGTTTTGTTATTCGTTATGCGAATTGCTGTATTGTTATTATAATTTCAACCCGTGTGGTATTTTTGAGTAAATGACGTCATTTACTCCACTCCCAACCAAGCCTTGGAACAGGGAAAATTTTAATTTAAATGGCGGCCGTAAATTCTCGGAAATAAAGGTCCAAAAAAAGGTGAGTTCTAATGTTCGCAATAGATTGAAATTTGGCAAGATATCTAGGAAAGACCTATTGTGTACCAAAATGCTAAAAATTGGATATCGAGAATTTGACATAGGGGCACTTTAGTAGCTCCAAAGCTCTTAGTTTTCTTTATGGGGTTAACACCAGTGGAGACATTGATTGAGATACGTAATGGTTTGATAGAATTTGTATTATTTTCTCGTCGGTTTAAACATGTATTTAAAACCTTGAGGGTGCGGTAAAACTATCATTTTCACAGATGCTTTTTCTTTTTTTCAGTCTGATTCGTGTTTTGTATCTGGCGTAAATTCACTTTAGCTATGTTTTAGAAGTGTCCGTAATCTCTGACCGAAATTTGCCCGAAATGAGATAAAATGTGTTCGAAAATTAAACGTCCGAAATTTTAACGTCCGAATTTTTTTGCAAGTGATGTATGTTCAGCAGTCATTTAAATAACTGACCAACTTCCTTTCTGTTTGTATCCAAGGATCATGGGCTTGTGTCTACTACAGAATGAGTTGTGTCCAATCAACCTCAACAGACATGTCATAAAGCACATTCTCTCCAGAAGGGTAAGTCAGCATACATACATACATACATACATATATTTTTGATGAGGCAGGTCTGCGTCTGGCAACCCAGAGGGCTGGTGTGGACCTGCCATAAAATATATACCTAAAAACTAAAATCTAAAATTATTAAAATACATCGTTAGGATTCAAAAGCTAGTAAAAGATAATTTAAAATGACTTAAAATTTACATTTCTATTAAAATTAAGTATAAAAAGAGTGTTTTAAAAATATAAAAATGCACTATTCTTAGATTTAATAAGGCACGCCTCTTTCTCGAACTGTATTTGGTCTAATGTTTTTGAGGCTAGTTTAAGTTTTTCTTTAAAAAGCTGAAGAGAAGTAACGTTTCTTATGAATTTTGGGATGGAATTCCACACTATAGGGCCTCTATACCTTATGCTATTTCTTCCGAGTTCACTATGATAACATGCTAGCGAAAAGTCATTCGAGCGCCTTAATTTGTAACTAGTCTCATTTGTGCGAGTTCCAAGTAGGGCCGTAAGCTGCTCCGGTAGAATATCATTATGCACCTGATACATTATCGATGCGAGCCTCCGCTTGTAGATGTAACTCAATGGCTTCCATTTAGCCCTTTTAAGGGCGTCACAATCAGGAGTTCCACTAGGGAGTTTATGGATTAGTTTTGCAGCTTTTATGTGTAAATGCTCTAGGTCATTAAATGAAGACAATGAACAGGATCCCCATACGGCAATGCAGTAGGTTATGCTTGGAACAATGCCTTTGTAATAGATTTCTTCAAGAACACAGGTAGGCAGTCCTTTCATAGACTAGGAATTTTAGTTTTCCTCCAAATTTAGAGTGGAGCATTTTAATTTGAGGTTTCCAGTTCAACTTGTGGTCGATACAACACCCAAGCAGGTAGATTTGGAGGTGAAATATATGTATGAGTTGCCAAATATCAGTGGTCTCATAGGGCCGACAAATGCGTGTTTGCAGATTAACATTGCTTCCGTCTTGCCAGTGTGAACAGTCAAGCGATTTTGGTCGCACCAGCTTTTAAAATCAATTAATATTCGGTTTAACGCATCCACTATTTCTTCAACCTCCTTCCCAATGTAATACACGGTGGTGTCGTCGGCAAACATATGAATAAATCCGGTTGCGGACGAGTTGGGTAAATCATTTGCATAAATTGCAAAAAGTCTAGGACCTAGGAGGGAACCTTGAGGGACCCCAATATTGACTGGTCGCAGCCCAGATCTTACTCCATTTACAGTGGCAAATTGGCATCTATTTGAGAGGTAACTTACGATCCACTCGTGGAAACCACCTGATATTCCTGCAGCTGATAATTTGAGTTGAAGGATGTTGTGGTCGACAGTGTCAAAAGCTTTTTTGAAATCAATAAAAAGTACTCCGACTTTGTGGCCAGTATCAATTGCCTTTTTCCATGTTTCAGTGAGATAGACGAGTAATGATTCAGTGGAGATTCCTTTCTTGAACCCCCATTGGTTTGAGTGGACAAGGCTATGCATCTTGAGATGATTGTCTAGAGAGTCGCAAACAATACTCTCTAAGATTTTGCTGTTTAAATTTAGCATTGTCAGAGGTCTATAGTTCGCACAATCTGACTTGGACCCCTTCTTGAAAACTGGGATTACTTCTCCAATTTTCCAGTTACTCGGGTGGAGGCCGCGTTGAATACTGTTCTTAAATATACTGAAGAGACCTTCACAGAGGGTGTCGCCTGCCTCCGCCATTTCAGGTGACGTTATTTTGTCAGGACCCCCTGTTTTTTGTTTTATCCGAGAGAGTTTCAGCTTAACTTGTTTTTCGGATAGGCCAATTTGGTTTATGGTGGGTGTTATACGATAAATGGTCTCGAATGGCTGAGCAGTCATGGCATCGTGGTCAAACTTTTCAGCAAGCTGAGTTCCAATGCTTGCAAAGTAATCATTCATAGCTTCGGCCTTGTCGAAATCGTTTGTTAGGATGTTATTATCCCTGTCATAGACTGGTGGAATTGGTTTTCTCGTGCCGATGCCTTGTGCATTCTTTACCACTTGCCAGAATTTCTTGCTATTGTCGGTGTCAGCAAATTGTTCCCTCCAGTATGAAATTTTCGCATTATGGATCAATTTCTTTACGCGGTTCCTAGCGGCTTTATACGAGCTCCAGGTTGTTGGATCTTTGTTAACTTTAAAGAGCTTTAGAAGCCGGTAACGGTTGTTTTGTTCTTTCTTTATCTCGTTAGTTATCCACGGCAATTTGTTTTCTCTCTTTCTGACTTTCCTGGTTGAGATGTGGTTAGACGCGATTTCCTGGTAGATGTGTTGCCATGCCCATACTTGATCCTCTAGGTCATCAAAAATCTCGCATACACTCCAAGGGGCACATTCGATGTCGTTTTTAAATTTTTGCTGGTCGAATTTCTTGTAGTTGTTTACGGTTTTCGTTACCAATGGATTTTTCTTCTTTCTCATTCGCAAATTTGCATAGACAAAACTGTGATCAGATATTCCCAGGTGGGCGACTCCAGCTGTTGTGATGCTCTCCGCATGGCTAACAATTATCAGGTCGATTAATGTTTGTGCTTTGTCAGATATTCTGGTCGGTTCTTTTATGACACATTTTAAGCCATAAGTGTTTAATATGCGCGTTAGGCGCCTACCGAGGTGAGATTCGACACCTTCTTGCCTTTTTAGAGACAAATCAGAATTTAAATCGCCCATGATTACTATGTTTTTTCGCGTAGACCAAACCTCCTCTAACATGACATTAAACGTATCGTAGAAGGAGAGATCAAGCGGTGGTCTGTACACACAAGCAAATAGCCATGATTGCGATTGGCTTCGTACATTTATCCAAACACCTTCGATGGTATGAGGGACTTGCATTCTAACCTCTTCGTAGGCTGACAAAGAATCTTTGTAGTACATTAAAACACCACCGCCATTTCTATCGCGTCGAATCTTCCATCTTAGTGTGCCTTGTAGTATATAAACGTTACACTCGAGTTCAAATAACTAAAAGTAGATTACAACATGTACATTTCACATGTCACAATTGTCTCAACGACGGTTCAAGAAAGTTCCGTTAATGCAAATTAGTTTTTTTTGGCCAGTGATCGATACTTTTATTGCGCATTACATCATTAACGGTATAATGACTAACTGTCATTATTTTTACTGAGGTGCTTGGAACAACAATATTGCAATTTATTCCCTGACAAACAGTTTGGAAAAATAAAAATCGTTAGCAAATATGAAGAAAAATACGAATTGACTACATCTGGTAATGCGTTCAGAAAGCCGGCCGTGGTTGCAAAATGATAATGACTGGTATTTCTTTTGTATAATTGAAGGGGCTCACGTGTTTCTACTTGTTATTTTGTAGACTGGTTGGCATGACCTGGCATTCTTTGACCCTATGCTGTACGAAAGCTTACGCAAGCTGATTGTTGAAGCTGCTTCTCCCAATGCTGAACACATATTCAAGGGACTCGACCTGACATTCAGTGTCCAGGTCACCGCGGACGAAGGTGATGGCAACCAAGTAGAGTTGATTAAAGGTGGAAAGAATGTGGCAGTCACATCGTCTAATGTGCATGAATATGTTCGCCTGTACGCAGAGCACAGGATGGCTGGTAATAACAAGAGAGCTCTTCAGGTAAGTTCTCTTTATCACCTGCTCGTAATCAGCCATGTTCATCTCTCGCAGGATTGGGTTGGGACACCAACATGGCCGCCGTTTCATTGTTTAAGGACACCAATATGGCAGTCGCAGCGCAATGTGGAAACGCTCTGTGTACGAAAATTCTATCAGAAGAGCATCACTGACATAAAAAAAACAACTTTTAGATAAGAGTTTTATAAGTTTCAACGACAAGCAAAACGATCGTTTTGTTGCTATGGCAACATTAAAGGTAGTCAAATGTTCACTCCTAAAACTACCCGTTAAAGGTTGGTTATGAAGTGGGAAAAAGGTGTTTTCACAAATTTTCACCGTTGAAACAATCAGCGTCCTAAAATTCTAATGTGGGATATAGAACTGTAACGGAGATCCGTAAAATTGTATCAAGTGTGATATCTTTAACTCTAGTAATGACGCAGGTCACTTTCTCTTTGAAGGCTCTTCGTAGCGGAGTACTGGATGTTATACCTCAGTCCTCATTTGATAACCTGACTGCGGAGGATTTTCGCTTGCTGTTAAATGGTTGTGGTGAAGTGAATGTACAGCAGCTGATAAGCTATACGTGTTTTAATGATGAAACAGGAGGTTTGTAGTGTCATAGCAGCCATTATTGTGAGGTGTAAAGGTTGTCCAAGGACGCACAGACCTTTAGTTAAGTGCGACTCCGTCTACGAAATACGAATTCATGTTTTCAACGAAACACTGACAAAGAGTGCAAAGCCAACTTTCGTCATTGAAGATCACCTCTAGGTTTGCTAAATTGTCAAGTTACAGAGAATTATCTTAAGCACCTCCCCCTCCCCCCCCCCCCCCCGCCCTCCCCACACCTCTATGCCAGTTGTAGAAGAAAACCGGTACGAAATGGTGTTTGGATGTAGTGAAAAAGGATGTGAAGCCCTATATATGATTTTAAGAGTATCTTGTTATTTATATCGCTTAGTTGTACTGCATTACTTTTTCTTGTTGTGCGCTCTCTTCTTTCGCCATTTTCTGCCCAGTTTACCCGTGTTAAGTAACTGGTTTTCTCAAAGTTGTGCATGACTTCTGGTCTTTGCTATTCTCAGGTGCTGGAGCTGAAAAGTTGCTCAAGTTCAAGAAGTGGTTCTGGTCTATAGTGGAAAAAATGAGCAATTCTGATAGGCAGGACTTGGTGAGTGTTTTTGAAAAAAGCTATTCTACACCACTCTGAAGTTTGATTAGTGGTTTTGGAAAGTACAGTGAATTTTAAGTGTTCTCCTTAGTTTTAGTTTCGATTGAGAAGATATATCAAACACTCAAGACAGTGTTTGAACCCATTTTGCAAACACCTCGTAGTTCGTCAAAATACTCCGCTGTGCGTCGTATTTTAGCGCTATTCTCTGTGTTTGTCAATGTGGAGAAACACGGTCTTTCATGTTTGATATATTACATGAAACATTCTAGAGGTATGATTTTCGTTTTGACGCGAGGATTTAAATGAGCTTATTACAGATATTTTCTTATTTAGATAGTTTACTAATCAACTGCCATATTTTAAACTGATGTTACTTTCTTCTAAGGTCTATTTCTGGACATCGAGCCCTGCCCTACCTGCCAGCGAGGAAGGTTTCCAACCAAAACCATCAGTTACAGTGAAACCCGCTCATGATCATCAACTGCCTACAGCGAACACATGCATTTCTCGTCTCTACATCCCTCTCTATTCTTCTCGAGCTATACTTAAGAGCAAACTTCTTCTGGCAATCAAGACTAAGACCTTTGGATTTGTGTAGATGAGAATATCACCAGTTGAAAATTTCACTGTTCTTTTCTGTCCAGAAGTCGTCGATAGGAGAGGCGGAACGAACAGTTGGACCAATTCAAAGTAGATACGAATCAAAGAAACAAAAACTGACTGCTGTTTGTTTAACATAGGTTAAGGATTGCAGATTCCTCACTATGAAGTCCAAGTCTTGTGTTGTAATATTAATTCTTATCAATGACTTAAGATCTGCTGTCACTACAAGGATCGTTGAAAAATTTCGCGCTATTTGACAATTATGTACTTAGAGTTAAAATAAATATTTCATGGAACTGATACTGCTACAATTCATGTAAAGCCCAAAATACTTCTGAGATACTCAGCAGTTCGAACAATTCAGGAGAAAAACCTCTGGGCTTCTAGTTGTTTAAAAATATTTTAGTGAGTTTATTTGTTTTTATTATTTTCAAAACAAAAAAAAAGGGTAAGTACACCGTACGCATGCGTGTAACGTTATGTATTACGAAATGAAAAACCGTACATGGAGCGAAAAATTCTGAAATTGTTCCGCTTGCATACACAGGACTCCCCACAGTTCAGATTAAAAGTTCTCCTAGATGAATCGCGACTCGTTGACCCCGTTACCTCTGTGTGAAGGTGGATGATGAAAACAGTTCGCTCACAGGAGACTTGCCATCTTTCCGTTACCTGTGGGGTAGTTTTTTCTTCTCTTTCTTTTTTTTCTTTTTTTTTTTTTTGTGAACAAAGTGACTTTATTTTCTCCCGGACCCCACTGGTCAGTTTTGGGCCTGTTCTCGTGAATAATTTCTATCCTGTGATTCGATGATATTTGGGGGTGCAATGAATGAATGAATGAAGATGTTTGTAATAACTCAAGTCCTGTGACATTCAGGGACTAAAATGCCCATAAATCAAAATAGCTATCGACCCGCCATGGAAATTCTAGCCTGTGACACAGTCGCCTTTAAATGCTCTATCGATTACATAAAATTACTGCTAAAAATTAATTTTTGTGCGTCGAAATGTTATACCCAATTCTAGCAAATGTCCCAAATACGGATGCCCCGTTCTAGATCAGGAGTACCAAATCATCACCCCCGCAGACAGCACATACCTATATAGATGTTTCCTGGGAATACCCTCTCTCTAGGGACTATCCAGCTACTCTGGAGCTTGGAACTGCATTACAAAATGTTATTTCAATTCCAATCGAATTGATCAGTTAGACAATTCTTAAAGAACCTAATCTACTTTCCTAGCTTTTTCTTCCATGACAATCCATTAGAAGGACTTCACACATGATCAAGCAAGCAATCCGTCGGTCAGTCTGACGGATGGACAGACGGACGGTCAGTCAGTCAGTGATTCAGTAAGTCGATCAATCAACCCACACCTTACCAAGGATCACTTTAGACCTTATCAATCGTCGTCTCATCACTTTTAAGGCCTTGATATGCGCTACCTTGGCGCTACCTTCCAAATTAATATTTGGATTGCAAGAGAGCAGAAAATACTCAAGAAATGCTCGCAATGTCCTATATTGACCAAAAACC
>NC_138152.1:21249471-21259471 GCF_964199315.1 Orbicella franksi | reverse complement strand
TTTGAGACAGAACTTACTCGTGCTCAGCAGGGTCGCCCTGAGCCAAGATGGTCGTGTAGGACTTCTTATTCTTGGTTTTAAGGCCTATGCACGCAGTGTGTAGCACCCAGCGATTCAAACAAACATCAGAGAAGCCGGGATGCGAAGTAATGCAGTCGCCTTCCCTCTCTAACTCCTCCATCCTTTCAACACATCTGATCACTTCCATGCAGCATCTACACTCCTCGTGCTTCACCACAAACTCTAGCGAACAATTTGAACATTTGCACCTAAAACAGAGGCAGGAAAAATTTAGAGTGATGGTTCGAAAAAGATCCGTTAATACCGCTTGAATATATACAGCCATGTGCAGCCCAAGCGTTATGAGCAAATTAATTTCTGCATAAAATCACCGAGTAAGCACTTTCTTCTATAAAATTAAATGAACGGTACATGAGTAAGATTTCCGTCTATCAGCGTCAAAAATATAACAAATAGTAATACAGACCAACTTTCTACCCGCTCTTCCCCGGAAAACCTGCTCCAAAGAATCTCCTCTTCCTCTTCTTCCCGGGCAACTTGCTCGACATAAGCGGCTGCTTCTTGTTCGTTTGCCATCGGCTTCAAGTTTTCATCGTACGGCAAAAAGTCATCAATTGTTGAATGGAAGCTATCCTCGGAGGCTTCGGAAGACTGTTCCTCAGTACTTTCAAAGGAATGATCCGAAATTTCGTCTCTGGAGACACAAGCCATTTCACAAAAACACCACAAAACAGACAACAACAGCGATACAAAAGCAGCTAAGACAGCGACCGATTGATTGCAAATGAACGTGAAGCCTTTGACGTCACAACCAACGAGTCCGCTGGAAAATTGCGTGCTCATCTGGAACGAGTTTTCGTAATGGCGGACGCCTTTAAGGCGACTTTTAGAGCCGAAAATTTTGAGGATAGAAGGTTTGATGTTCGTGTTTTTTGGCAAATATAGTTACTACTTAACATAAATAGATATTCTATGAGGAAACATGCGCGAAAGAAAAGTATTGATTTTCGTCTCAGGGGCACTTTAAAGAAATTTACCAATGAGCATTTCACCAAACCGAATGAATTAAACAAACAAAAAGGAGGAAATCTCCATAAAGAGAATGAATATCACTGTGTGCGAGTGTCAAATAGCAAATCCTGTTGGCGATGAATGGACAGCCCAAGCGACTTTCTCGAAACTACCTGAGACGAAAAGGCGGGAAATGTGATGAAAAGTCCTTTTATACGTTTTGATTTGCATAAAAGGTTTAACGGCACAGATGTTTTCAGTTTTACATTCTCAGCCGTTTTTTCGTGTGGCTGGGCTTTCGTTTCCTTTGTGCTGGTTTGACTGTTTATTCCTCTGCCTTTCATTCGGTTTTAGGGAGTTTAAGCAGACCACAACGGCAATGGCAACGAGTACAATGCCTGTGTTCGTGCGTTCTAATTCTTTGTTTATTCTTTGCCATTCTCTACAAAACAAAATCGTGAAATTACCACATTCTGAGTATTCTAGCGGACGTAAATTACGAGGGCCAATTTTTGGTTTTTCTGACAGTGATAGACAAACTGAATGAATCTACATTCTTGCAAGATTCGTAGGTTGAATATAAAGTTTTAATTTTAATCGACATTGTCCCTGGTGTTGCTGTCGTCGTTGTTTAAACTCCCTTTTCTTGTTTGGGTGGGGATCGTCTGTGTGCAATTTCGAACATGTGTCGTTCATTCATTTTTAATCGCTTGGTAGGGGTCGTCTGTCACTTATCAAAACCGGTATTAAAACATAGCCAGCGCCGAAGCTCCTTGTTTCTTTGTCTTCTTTGATATTGAAATATCATAGACATCCCCACATTTTGGAAGTTTTCCTTCGCCTTGCAAACAAAACATAAGCAAATCTTCCACGAAAATATCTATAAAACGCGCGAGTAACATCTGCGGAAGAACTGGGCACCATGCAACCTGCATGTTTGTCTATCACTGTACCATGGGCACCAGTGATAGATAAACTGAATGAATCTAAATTCTTGCGAGATTTTTAAGTCGAATGTACAGTCGCTTATCAATTAATGTTGTCCCTGACGTTGCTGTCGTAGTTGCTTAAACTCCCTTTTTGTTGTTTGGGCTGGCAGCGTCTGTCTGCAATTTCTAACATTTGCCGTTCATTCAGGGTTTAGCAGGGACATCTGTCACTTATTTAAAAACCTCGAAACGTATTAAGGTTACCGTATACCTTCAGAAGTGTCTCGTTTCCAACGAGTTAGCGCGTCCGTTTAAACTGTACATACCTAAACCTCTTCATCAAATTAACGCTTATAGAGCTGGCTATCGTGAACTATACCAGAAATTTTGAAATAAAAGAATTGCCGAATTTTTCACGAAAACTAAATGCGATCGGCCGAATCAGCTTTTAAAAGCTACAAGTCAAAGCGAATTTTGCTTTTCGCCACTTTAATTTGTTCCTCAGTTTCCGGGCCCAAAGCCTTAAAAAAACGTGTCTCCCTTTTGCCATATTCAATTGCGGTGAAAATCGAAATAGATAAAACAAATGTAGAGTAATCGTGCAAAAAATACTCTCTAAGGAAAAAGGTTTCCAAATAAGCAATTCTCAGACAAATCATCTTTTTGTTGTTTATATGTTAAACTAGCTACCGTCTAGATTTTAGGGCAATCTGACAAATTCCCTTTGAGTTATAACTTTTTAAAGTGTTTTATTTAGGCGAAAAAATTGATTCTAGAAAACAGCGCTAAGAGAAATCTCTTGCCTCGCGAGCAAACTCCGCTCAAAAACTGCGTTAACACTGCGTTCTCAGATAACTGAGCCAATCAGAGCTTGGAAAGTTTACTCCTGTTTGGAATTGTGCTCAAAGCGGGGGAGAAGACGAAGAAGGATACGAACGCTAGAAATAATAATGATAAAAAAACCAAAACAAACCAAAGCGCGACAGAGAAACTGTGTAAGGATGACATTCAATGAGTCGGACGACCCGTCGGTATCGGACTCACCAGAAGAGTCATCGTCAACATCACAGTCAGTTGCTGTCAAGTTCCCAAATTTTTAATACAAAACCTTTCTCTTCTGTTGACTTAATGCCCACGTGACCGGATAGCTATAGCTTCATCCTACTCGGAGTCAGAATCTTCAGACCACTTCAGATAGTACGATCTTTTATCTGACGCTGCCCAGGCCAACTTTCGCTTCTTCGCTCATTGATGGGTTTGTATTTGTTCTTCGCTCTTTTCGCTTTTTGGAACTGGTCCACGAACATGTCCATGGTCCTTGTTTACTTATACCTTAAGAGAATTACACTTAGTAGGAAAAAGGCTTGGTAGCCAGAACAACAATGTTGATCAACTGAGTAGTCGGTTCGACTACTAGCCACTGTTTAAAGAGGGATCCTGCGCGCGCTTGCAGACCTGACTCGCGTACTCGAGAGATCAGCGGAAATCAAACCTAAAAACAGAGATTAAATGAGACCATTTTCTTTTTTAATCAAGTGCAACCTAAAGGATACTTTAATAGTTAATGTGGTGACGTTTCGTCGTCAACACCCTAAGTGAGGCCAGAATCCATGATTTGTACCCGAGACGACGAGCATCCCTGACCTTTTCATATAGGAGACCCCCGCCCCAGGGCTTTCGAACATCCGCCATCTAAGGCCGTTTTATAGTGGCTTGTACCGTTTGAATGTCTGCATGAATGAATGCTTTATTTAACGTGGACATACGCTCAGCTTGAGAGCTAAGTTTAAGGTAGCATCCCACCCCAAATGACCGCTTTGCGTTAGCAACGTTTTAAGGCGAGACGATAAATTAAAACCTAACAAGCTGTATATTTTCTGAAAGCTTAAGAAATGGTAATTACCATACCATATTTATTGAAAGAAAAAGGTAAATGCCTTGAAAGTATAGCGATCGTTTTGCAAAAGTACATGGCTTGCAATATTCAGTTCCTGTGCAGTCGGAAGTGATCTAGAGGAGACAAACATTGCGCCGAGTTCTTAACACCTTTGTCTCAAAAACCGTGTCGGCGAATTTTGTCATCTTGCCTGGTTTGTTTTTTACACCCGGTTTAACTTCGAGGTTCGAAAAAATATCCCTCCTGTTCGTTCATTTGTTTATAACTCTATAACGAACAAGAAACACCAAAAACGCCAACATGGTTTTCGAGCCACATTATATAGGAACATTCTCGCCAAATTTGAGCTAAAACGGTTGTAAACTCGATGCACGCGAACTTAAAACGTGCGCTCAATTTCTTGAAAATATAGTTTCGAGAAAAAGAGCGAAACAGTTTCAGAGAAGTTCTTCCGGTTGAATGAGATTAAAACAACAAGGCGTGAAAGTAATTACCTGCGGTTTTCAAGCCAACGGCTCAACTTACTCCATAACAATAGCGCTCAAATGCTGACCAGACAAGGTGTCAGTCTACCAGGTGTCGCTGTTGGGTCGCTCGCTCCGAAGGTAAGTTGTTACTGTAGAATTGGAAGTGTTTCATCCCCTTTTCCGGAGTTTTCATTCCTCTGACTGGTAAATTGTCTTATGAATAGGCCAAACCAGCGTTAGCAATGCCTAAACAAACGAAAAACGAGGACAAAGGCAACCGGAAAGAAAAGAAAACGACGAAGAATAAGACGCGACGCCGACACGCAAGGCAGGGAACAAAGCAAGAACCACTGACTCCAGTGAAAATCCTAAGGAAGTCATGCTTTCTGAGATGCGAGCAGCTGGGTAAGAATGGTAATAAACTGGATAGGAAAGAATACAAATTGCTTCCGGGTCCATATGATCAGCACTGACGAATACATCCACAAAATTACCGCGCACAATTGCCAGGCACGACTTCCGGTGCGGGATATATTTGTTTTTGAGTGTCTCACAACCTTTGCGATGATCCTTGTTTTCATACTGGAGACACTTAGTTCGACTAGGATAAATACAGGCACCAGCAGACATATTATGTATCTAGTCAAACTATGTTTGGTAGTGCGTCATTCAAATCCGTCTTGTACACGTCTATACTCGATGGACTACGAGACGCATAATCCGAGGAAATAATTACGTTGTTTGTCAAAGTTGGTCTCAGAAGGATAACGCCTCCAAATCCTGTCCTTCCTCGAACTCGTGCTGCTTATGACAGGACCCTCTGTCGCTAGCGGCAAGTTTGTCAGCCCAATCCTTGTCAAAAAATTTCATTGTTTTCTTTTTACGGATCCCTTTGGTACAAAAGGGCAGCTCGATCGCTTTCGCTTTTTCTGGCAGACATGAAAACAACTCGAAAATATTGTTGCGTTGTTTGGCCGGGACGAAATTGCGTGTCGAAACAAGGATGGTATGTAACATAATAATGATGTGTTGACAGATTGTCAAATGACTTGTCAACATTCCATTAAAGGCAATCAGCGAAGAAGACACAATTTTGTCCATAACTTCCCGTAGAAACAATATGTTTTTGAATATTTTTTTTAAACAAAGATAGGAGTAAGATCTATCTTGCAATCTTAAAATATTGTCATCCCGCAATGGTCACATTTGGGGCGGGATGCTACAACCCTGGCCAGAACTTTTGGGACATAAAGGCAATAACCCAGAAAAATGACGTAATTTCCCCCTCCCACTCCCCCCCCCCCCCCCGAGGCAATGTTGATGTCAGGCATTCAAGTCATTTTCGATAGACTCAACATTGCTTGGGGAAGGGAGGGAGCAATAGAAATGGTTTATTTAACAACATTGCCAACCTGTTTTTAAGAGGTGGATTCAGAGTTTATTTAACGAAGTGCATTTTCTCTTTTAATTTTCATAACTGTCCCATGATGTTTTGACCACGGCTGTATGAGGTATGAAAGAGGTTTTCAGACGTCTCTGAAGCTAGGTTATATAAATTATATTGTTTTCCGTTATCCTGCATTAACGGGTTTTTAGGCATAACTATCTACAGGTCCATGTCTGTATAACAAAGGTTATAGTCCATGGGCCAGACCCTCTCAGATGTACCACTCAGAGGGACCAGCTGAGAGTGTGACAAATTTGAAGCTAAGTTGGGGGTGATTACAAGATGTTATGATAGCAACCCCTAAAGAGTAGCTTTGTTGTATATTTTATTGGCTGAAATATCACCAAAATTCGCTTTTGCATGAAAACGAGGCTTGTTTTCAAAAGTCATATTAAAAATATTAAGCTGGATCAAAAATAGTCTTCACACATATAAATACAGCAAGAAAGAACACAAATAATTTTTTAAGAACCAAATTTCAATTTACCTCTTTAAAAGCTATGATATAGTAAGTTATGGATTATTTCAAATGTTGCAATGCATTATGGGGAAATTCAAGATGGCGACCCTCACGGCGGGTAAGTGCGTTTGACTTATTCACTGATTTCGATAATCTTTAAGTAGACATCTGATTAGAAATCAACAATATATACAAAATATTAGCTGTATAACTAAACAATAAGCATTTTTATGACGATATAGTGATATTTTGAACCTCAAATTATATAAAAACTTACAGTCCTTCGAGATCTACATGGACTCGACAGCCCAGCACTGTGTTGCCTTAATCATTAATTCTCATCGTTTGTAAGCCGGTATGTGTTTAAAACTCAATAAAAGCTATAACAAGTAGCTACATAACTAAACAATCAGCATTTTGATGGTTGTCTTGTGAAATTGTGAAATTGCGAAATCGAAGAGAAGTATCGAGTCTGTGGACAATGAAACTGTACCTATCTATACTGCCGGCGAGCGCTGTGGGCCCCATACTAGAGGATATGTGGAGGTGAAGTTAAATCAAATCATGGAATGTGCATGGAGAAAGAACTTGCTATGGGTTTTAGTACGCATTCATGCAAGTCAGAAGCAATCTGTTCCTGGTTGGACTGGTTTCAATATTTTGGTGCGTAATAACCAAGAAGTTGCCAAGGATAACGTGGGCTATCTTCCAACAATCAATGCCCAACGACGAATGTCAGCTGTGTACCAAGTCCTCATCAAGTCCCTACAGATTAAGGAAACTTTAAACCTCCAAAGCATAGTTGTTGTGTTTGATCAGGCACTGTATGCTAAAGCTACTGAGATAAAGTGGAAACACAGTGCACAGTTTAATGACCCTGTGTTGAGAATGGGTGTGTTCCATACCATTTGCACTTTCTTGTCAGTGATCGGAAAGCATTTCCAAGATGCTGGTTTACGAGACGTAATAGTCGAGTCTGGAGTAATTGCTGAAGGATCTGTGGCTGGTGTTCTAGAAGGCCGTACATATAATCGTACCGAACGATTTCACAAGCTCACTTATGAAGCTCTTAACAGGCTAGCATGGATGGGATTTAACTCTTGGATTGAGGAACATCATAAAGAGGAGAAGCCTACTGTTGATGCGTTTTTAAAAGGACTGAAAGCGCTCTGTGATAACGCATGTGAACAAGAATTCAAAGACACAGTGGAGAGTCCCTCATTTGAAGAAGTATCGCAACTGTTCTGCTTGTATACGAGCTATCTCCGACATGATAATGGGAAGCTATCGAAGTTCTGGATGTCTTATGTTGACATGGTGGAAATATTACTTGGTCTGTTAAGAGGATCTCGGGAGGGAGATTGGGATCTTCACCTTTCATATATCAGTGAAATTGTACCGTGGTGTTTCGCATATGATAACCTTAACTACGCCAGGTACCTTTCAGCATATCTGCATGAAATGTCACATCTACCAGCAGAGCATCCGGACACCCTGGAATACTTGCGACCCGGAGGATTTTCTGTTCAGATTGGCAAAGACAACCCTTCTGGGAGAATACCTGTTGATCAGACGTGCGAGGAGACTGTCAACAAAAACACTCAAACGTCAGGAGGAACTAAAGGTTTCAGTCTAAGGCCTAATGCAGTAAGCAAATTCTGTAGCTTACAGTTCTTGTTGACGCTACGTCTAGAGATTTCGAACTCACGCTCTGTTGAAGAGACTCGAGGAGCCCGCTGGAAATTGAAAGATAGAGCGAGCGAGGTTCGACTAGAAAAATAAATAAAAATACATGTGAAGAAGAGCCGAGCGATATGAGAAATACAGGACAGAATATAAAGACTCACAAATGTTTCCTGACTGTAGCGAAGACGGTGAAGCTAGGTAGAATAGATTCCGCAACGATATTAACTTGAAGCTAGAGAAAACGTTGAAAAGATTGGCGCGCTAGGAAACCGTAGCGTTTAAATAGTAGTAATTTGCATACATAAATGGCAAGCAAAACTAAAAATTCGCACGTGAAATCCTACAAATTCTACCTGGTCGCTGAATACCGGAGCACCTTCCTGAAGCAACTCAAAGATATATTGCACATCAGTAGTTCTTGTTCCCAACACAAAGATCTACAACCAACAAGAATACAAAGAGATGAAGCTGATGTTCAATCCATAGTGTCAATTCTTCAAAACACTTGGCTCGACCAATTCAGCCCTGACCTTCAAGACCTCGTCTGTATTTCCACAAGAAAAGTTGCTACTCTTGATGTAGAGCACGACTTGCTACAAGCTAAAGATAAAGGAGAGGAAGCCTACAAAGCATTCCGAGAGCAGCGACCTCAGTCTAATCCACCCAAAGTGAAGTTCCATGATTCAATCACGAAAGCTAAGCTGACGACTTTTACTCACTTGAATAAGGAGGTATCAGTTAAAGCTGGTAAGAACCAAGAAGTGATCATCAAGGCCGACAGAAGACTGTTTGCTCAAATGATTGTCATCGCAGAGAGCACAGACTTACAGATGAGAGAAGTGTTATCCCATCCTCTCGGACCACTCCCTTGGTCATTAGCTACCGCAGATGGTTTGATGCGTAAGACGAATAAAGCGTCCTTGGCTAAAGAACTGCATAAAAATGTCGAAGCAGCAGATGCCATTCCCCAACCCTCAGCATGTGTAATAGATGGGATGGCTCTTGTCCAGTATTTGAAAGGTGATAAGAAGACATTTGCGGCAGTTGCTGAAACTCTTCTTTGCAGAGTTCTAAACGAAGGTGGAACAAGTGACAGGATTGATGTCGTCTTCGATGATTACAGAGAAGAATCCATAAAGAACGCCGAAAGAGAGAACAGGGGTGACGGTTTAGGAAGCGAATACCGCAATATTCAAGCCGAACACAAGGTTAAACAGTGGAGAAGATTCCTGTGTAGCTCAAAGAACAAACAAGCTTTCATAGTGTTTGTAACCAGCGAGTGGAAGAAAGAAAAGTACACAGAGAAGCTATCTGGAAAGACTCTGGTTGTCACGTGTGGCGAAACATGTTACTAATTATCGTCTGGAATAATGCAACCTATCAGTGAGCTCGAATCAACCCAAGAGGAGGCTGACACCCGAATCCTCTTACATGCAGCCCAGCCAGCTAAATCGAGGTTTGCTTCGGTCGTCATAGTATCAGAAGACACTGATGTGTTGGTACTTCTTTTGGCCTTCAAGAGCTTTATTCCTTCTTCAGTATTCATTAAAAGTGGTTCACAGACCAGAGTCAAGTACATCGATATCTCGAGAGTAGGTTGAGAGGGTTGGAGCAAGTGTATGCAGATCACTGTCGGGCTTTCATGCATTCACAGGGCGCGACACTGTTAGTGCTTTTGCCGGACGGGGAAAGGTTGCAGGTTATCGAATTGCAAAGCAAAATGCTGAATTTCAAGAGATGTTCCAGCATTTGGGTATGTTCTGGAATATGTCTGATCACCTGTACCATAGTCTTCAGAAATTTACATGTGCCATGTACTGCAGCAACCCTGGGACAAGCGACATCAATGAGCTGCGATATCGACTGTTCTGTTTGAAGAGAGGAGACGTTGATTCCAACCAGCTGCCACCCTGCAATGATACGCTGCACAAACACTCGCTACGAGCAAACTACCAGGCTGCTGTCTGGAGACGAAGTTTACAAAGATGCTCAGCCATCCCATCACCAGTGGGATTTGGCTGGTGTAGTGAGGACGAGAAGCTGGTCGTAGACTGGATGGGTGGTCAGCCAGCTCCGCAAGCT
>NC_138152.1:21006971-21239471 GCF_964199315.1 Orbicella franksi | reverse complement strand
AGAACAGTCTAACAGGTCTAACACAGTCGTGTGTCGACTATCGAAAAAATTCGTCAATACAATACATCCAGGAAGTTAAATAGATGCATCAAGATCACAGCTAAGCAAATGCATGTCTGCGAAGATTCTGAATTAAGTCTTTGGCTAAATTGAACTTTACATTCCGTGGTACATGGTTGAGAAGCGAAGAAATCGTTGTTTACGAACAAACGTAAGTAGACCGGAAATGCGAGGAGCAAAACTCCTGACCGGATGTACTTTTAAAATGCGATATACGCGCTTTTTGTTTCTTAGTTTTTGTAGCTTCAGATAAAGCGACATTATGGCAATGGTATTGCTTCTTCTTTAGATATTTTTGGTACAATATATCATTGATAGTAGGATAAAAGGACGACTTTTGATCCGCTTTTATGACTGTTTTAATACAGTGGTGAATAAAGAGAACAAAAGAAAAGCGCTTCACTGATCGTTTTACGCAACCTGATTACCTCCATTGGCTTTACTACACTGGATCAAGTTTTTATAAGAGAGGATACCATTTATCATCTCTTGGTTTAGCTACAGTAAATCCAGGAGTACTGACAGGTCTTAAAATATGTTCAGGTTTTCGTTAACAACAAATGATGTGCAGGCTTGAATGAGAACAAAGAAGTTAGTTTTTCTAAGAACTCTTGGACGTTCGAACTCTGTCTGTCTATACAGGTATGCAAAAAAGGGAAATTCATGCTGTGCGTGCCAAAAATGCAGATTGCACTTGTACCCATTCAACAAAAAATAAAATTCAACGTGAGGTCCTGTGGTGCGTATGAATCCGAGTTAGACTTTGCACCTAAACATTTCAACCTTGTTCCTAGTTTCCCAGGGTATGAGGTTACTCAACGTTTAATTTTTCTTTGATACTTTTATTCGGTTCTTCGGTTTTCGTTTTTTTTTGTTTGTTTGTTTTGGCTTTCTTTACCATTGCCATTGTAAAACAACCCCATTACAAGAGGATATCATTAAACTTACATACCATTACATTGTGTTGCATCCGGTAAGCAGTCCTGCTCTTATCGGACTTCCGGCCTACGCGTTCAGTTATTCACCATTCTTGGCTTATCGACTATCGCAATATCTGACTCGATTTTAGCCAAAGAAGTTACTTTGGATTGTTCAAAGGAATCCATTTGCTTTGTACATTGATCTCAACACATTTACTTTACTTCCTGGTTGGATAATATTGATGAATTTAGGTGCTCGACGGCAGAAATCGCGAGTATTACGACCATGTTTTGACCTTTCAACTATTCTTTGTCAAGTGTATGCGGGCTTCTTGTATCATCATCTCTGGTCTGAAACACGGTAAACTGGATATTCAATAGGAGTATCCGTTAGATTAGAGTCAGCGCTAGATTTGGTGAAGAAAATGGAGCGAGCGAAGAAGAGACACTGGAGAGAACGACGTGACGAAAGCATCCTGAAGAAATTCCCAAACTTTCAAGGTAGGTTTTGTATCAATTTACATTCATCAAATTCGCTGGCCAAAACCCTATTAACTAAATGTAGGTAACAGATAAGATGATAAAAGATACTTTTGAAGCTGATTTTCTCTCTCTAAAGCCTGTTTGAGCCAAATACTAGAGCCCTCAAAATTACCAATTTTGCAATTTTTTGCAATTTGCCCCAGGTGTCTTCAGCACCCATGGCCAGAATATAGTTTTCCCCAAATTGATTTTATGATATTTAGAAACGTCAATATCTGTATAATCCCTGCTGCTAATTTCGTTTATGTGGAAAGAGTACCTTCGGATAAATTACGAATATGGTTGTGCTTGTTTTTCCTGCTTGTCTAAATGGCTGACAGGGAACATAGTAATACGAGCATTTTCTACTATTTGTAAAACCCAAATACTTTAACGGCGAATTTTTTAAACTGGGAGAGTGGCTCTACCATCTGTATGAGTTTCATTTGAATTGGTTCACATGCACCCGAGTACCAGACTCGTTTACTTTTACTTTTTGACAGTAGAACTTTTGCTCAAAACATGGTCCTGAGGCCGACGTCATCTAGTACGGTTACCATGGCAACGATACATCTGCCGATCCAAATATGGTTGTTTTTGTTTATCCCCCAAGGTAATCTACCTCCACACAAAAGTTGAAGGGGGTTAAAATTTTTCATTTCCAACTTTGCTTCACTTTCCTGGAGAATTGCTCTTAAAAACTTTTACGTCACAGTTACCAAACGATCGCTCGAATCGTGGCGTATGCTCTAAACAAAAGAGGAATGAAATTTGTCCATGTTAATGTCGTTACATTGCGAGGTCATTTTGGTGACGTGGACGTGCTACTTGAGGAAACAGCACTTGATGTATTTGCAGTTACTGAATCACGTCTGGATTGTACCATCCCTAATGGACAAGTGTGTCCTTCGGGCTATGTTTGCTACAGGAAGGATAGAAATCGAAATGGAGGTGGCTGTGTGGTGTTTGTGAAGAGTAAATGGCCTAGTAAGAGAAGAAAGGATTTGGAAAGTGAATCTCTCGAAATGGTGTGTGTGGAAATCTGTCCAGATAAAGCAAGGAACAGTGTTTTTGGTGTGGTGTACAAGCCGCCAATTATGAATCCTGAAAACTTTTTATCAAGTTTTAAGCAAGACATTCTTGAAAAGCTGACCGATGAAGCGAACAAGGATATTATTATGATGGGCGATTTTAACGCTGATGCTGTTGCATCTAAACCTTGTAAATATACACGGAGCCTAATGCATGCAACCAGACTTCACGGCTTGAGTCAACTTGTCAAAGAGCCCACTCGCGTAACAGAGCACACAAAGACAGCAATTGACCTAGTATATGCAAATAATTTGCATCGCATTGTTTCACATGGAGTACAAGAGTTCGCAGCTAGTGATCATTCTGTTGTCTTTGCTGTTAAAGGAGCTGGAGTTTGCAAGGCCCATGCGGAAATTCGCGAAGTGAGGTCATTTAAGCGCTACAACAAAGAACAGTTTCGCAGTGAGGTGGCTGGTGTTCCCTAGAGTGTTGTTGAGTCATTCGATGATGTGAATGATGCCGTTTCTGCTTGGAACACTCTTTTTGTTGATGTTGCCAATCGTCATGCACCTATCAAAAAGCTGAGAACGAAGCGGCAATAAAGCCGTGGATCACAAAGGAACTGAAAGATGTTATGGCTGAGAGAGACTATGCGTATAAAGTCGCCAAAAGATCGGGAGGTAAACAAGAAATGTGGGACAATTATCGCAAGTTAAAGAACTTAACTAACAGGAAAATGAAGGCGGCTGAGGCTTTGTATTACAAGAAACTAATTGAAACCGCCCAAGGCCCTAAAGAGATGTGGCGCGCATTGAATTCAGCTTTGGGAAATGAGAAAGTTGAAAATTTGACATTTCAATTGCAGGAAGGTGAACGTATTATATCAGAACCTAAAGCTGTCGCCTCTAAATTCAACAAGTTCTTTGCAACCATTGGATGTCGCATTGCCAAAAAATTGTTTTCATATCAAAGGATGCCTGGAAGAAATACGAATCTGCTGTCCAAACTGATGATGAAAATCTATGCGAACTTCATTGCGTCAGTTCTAAAGTTGTTTCTAAGATTTTGCACTCATTGAAGGTCAACAAGGCAGCTGGACTAGACAAAATACCGGCAAGGTTAGTGAGAGATGCCGTAGCGGAGCTTGCTCCCTCAATAACATATCTCATTAATAAATCGATCACAGACGCAACTGTTCCTGCCTTGTGGAAGGTCGCGTGTGTAACCCCTCTGTATAAAGCTGAAGACAAACTTTTTGTTGAAAACTATAGGCCTATTTCTGTGTTGCCGGTTCTAAGTAAAGTTTTCGAGAGAGTGATACACACACAAATGAGTGCTTGTAGATCACCTGGGCTGGTTATGCAAACATCAGTATGGATTTAGACGTGGGCGTAGTACGGCACAAGCGGTGGGTCAACTGAACAACTCTGTGCATGATGCCATGGATGGAGGAAAAGTCGCTGGCATGATATTTCTCGAGATATCTAAGGCATTCGACTCTATAAATCACAAGATACTCCTGGGAAAGCTTGAACACATAGGGCTAGCAGCAAGGAGTCTGAGATGGTTTAAATCGTATCTTGCAAACAGACGGCAATGCGTGTGTATAAACGGAGAGGTATCACAGACTCGCTCTATTGACCTGGGTGTGCCACAAGGAAATATCCTAGGCCCGCTTCTATTTAATCTTTACATTAGTGAACTCATATTGTATGCGGATGATGCTGTTTTAATAGTTGCTGCGTCGACACCCCAAGAGCGTAATGATGCCCTTCGACATGACCTCACCATAATCTCCAACTGGTACACCAACAACAAATTAACGCTTAATGTGAAGAAGACTAAATTGATGCCTTCGAGTAGCAAGACAACGTTGTCTCCGTTTAATGACTTTCAGTTTTCTTCTGATGAAGGGCAAATAAATCGTGTTTCATCTTTTAAGTATCTAGGCGTATTATTGGATGAGAAATGGAAATGGAAGATGCACGTCAATAACATCTAACAAAAATTAGGACATCGCCTGTCAGTCTTCAATCGAATCTATCATATGCTGGATCAGAAAAGTCTCACATCATATTTTACTGGCCTTGTCCTACCACACCTAGATTATGCAGATATTGTCTGGGGCGACCAGCCTGGTCTTACAACACAGATGAAACAATTACAATCTTTTCAAAATCGCTTTGCGAAGAAGATCGTTAAGTCGAAAATGTCATCAGCAGAGGCTATTACGTCGTTGCGGTGGGTGTCTTTACATGCGAGGCGGTTCGGTCATCGATGCTGTGTTGTGCAAGATGCAATGAAAGGTGGCATCCCCGAACATTTCGGTGTATTCAGATCCACCATGAACCAACAGCACGGTTATAATACCCGAAATGGCTACATGCCCAAAGTCAGTAGGCCAAGAACGGAATGGGGAAAAAGCAAAACATATTATAAAGCCATTAACGACTGGGCCACACTACCAAGTGCTTTAAAGAAACTGATGCCGAAAACTATTTTTAAATACAAACTGAAGCAGTTTTTATTGAACCATTTTGAACCTTAATTAGTAGTATTTTAATTCTTGTTTTAGTTTTTAATCTTAGTTAGCTTACCGCATGGGTTTTTGTCCTTTTTATTGTATTTTAGATTTTAATGTATTTTAAAGGTTTAACATTTATTTTCTCAGAGGACACTCCTGAAAACCACTTCTAGGTGATTGGAGGCCTCCTCTCAAAATATTGTGTATTATTATTATTATTATGCGTGTGCGGAACTGAAATATTGTATTAGTTAACATTTAAAACCCTGATAAATATTATGCGGTACTATACTAATGAATCCGCAACTTTTTGTCAGGTTTCGTAAAGTTTAAAGCTTAGTTTTCCACCAAAGAGGTTTTCAGACAACCCTGGCCAGAACTCTTGGGACATAGAGGCAATAACCCGTAAAAATGACGTAATTTCCCCCTCCCTCCGACGGAATGTTGATGTCAGGCATTAAAGTCATTTTCGGTAGACTCAACATTGCTTGGGGGAGAGGGGGACAAAAGAAATGGTTTACTAAAACTACATTGCCAACCTTTTTTTTAAGAGGTGGATTCAGAGTTTAATTAACAAAGTGCATTATCTCTCTTAATTAGCATTAATTAACTGTCCCATGATATTTTGACCAGGGTTATACCTTAAGTTAGTTTTTCTTTAAATTTCTGACGTAAGAATTCGATGTCTTCATGTGACTTCATGTAAGCTAACGCAACATCTCCCCCTATTGTACAAGAGTATCTAGAGAAACGAACAGAGTATGAGGACACTGATAAAAGATCTATGGAATGTTATAACACAGCTTCATCTCAAGCTAAACCTAGATTCTTTCTAGCTTTCAGCGATGGTTTTATAAATCTCTTAGACCTATTTGCAAGAATAGGTGTTACAGGGGGTACTCGAATGTCTCCCTTTTTAACGGGAATTTCCTTCCCAATAGGGGTTGCAGCTTTGTCCCCTGCGGGAACTTGGTTCTTTATTGATGTCGGTCGCTCATGTTGCTCCTGCTGATTTGGCAGTGGAGTAAGGTGAGCACGGCTCCTTCTTATCGCGCTAGTCGGTGTTTTAACTTTATACGACCGAGGTGTTGAAGCTGCGTCAATGACTTTTCCTGACCGCTAAAGGTCCTTGACGAAGACTTCAGTACCCGGTCCGATTGAAGGCAAGGGCTTGGTCCTGTGCCTGGTGTTGGACACTGTTTACTGCTTCAACTTGCTTATGTTCTCTCGTACACGCAGGTTGCCTAAGTCAGGCCACTTTGGGTTCAGCTGGGTATGTAATAACGAGACTCTGTTCCTAATCTGCCTTTCCATCAGCAACTGTGCAAGAGAGAAGTTACATGTTAGTGGTGTTGATCGGTACGCTAGTAATGCTTTAGCGGAGTCTATTTCCTTTTTTAGAAGATTCTTCACAGTATTAACTCCCTGCTCAACTTCTTCATTTGCTTGGGGAAATCTAGGACTACTTGTGGTATGCTTGAATCTCTATTCCTTAGCAAAGTAAGAGAATTCTGCACTGTCAAACTCAGGTCCATTGTCGGATGGCACTTGCTCTGGGATCCAAAGTCTGGCAAATGTCGACTTAAGTGCCCTAATGACCTCACTTGACTTTGCAATCTTCTGTATAGCTGCTACTTCCACGTATCTTGAGATGTAGTCTACAACAATAAAGTAGTGGACGCCTTTAGCTCGAAGAGGTCTGTGGTTACGACTTGCCAGGGACGGTCAGGTAAGGGTGTCTTGATAAGCGGTTCGGGCTTGTTGTCCCTTTGTAGAGCACAAACTCTGCACTGTTGCACCAGATCCTGGATTTCTCGGCTTATTCCTGGCCACCAAATAGAGCTCTTGGCCCGCTCACGGCGTTTAGTGATTCCTTGGTGTCCTTCAGGGATCTTATCCAGAATCTCAAGACGCATGGAAGAAGGTATGACGATTCTGGATGCTTTGAGCAGAAATTTCTGTACCACAGACAGTTCGCCATTGCTTGACCAATAGGGTTTCATTGCATCGTTTAATGAATGATTGTCAGGCCACCCCTCAGATTGCTCGCAGACAGATCCTCCTCTTGTGCTTCCATGATCTGCTGAAATCGCCCGTCTGAGGCAGGCAGTGATGAGATCGCACTTCCAATGTGTGCATGTATTTCATCATTGTCAATTGTTAACTTCCCTGTTTGGCTTCGGACCGGGAGTCTTGAAAGCGCATCGGCTATGTACATCTTTATTTTCCGGGAACAAGCTTGATCTTGAAGCTGAATCGTATCAGTCGCATTCTAAATCTTTGAATTTTCTTGGAAATTGATCCAGTGTGAGTGTACTCAGAGGTGGCACCAGGGGTTCTTGGTCTGTTTCCATTGAAATCGATTTTCCCACGATGTACTCCCAGACTCGTTTGCATGCCCATGTGAGCACTAGGGCTTCTTTTTCGGTTTGTGTGGATCAGGTTTCAGTGGGAATCTTTACTCTGGATATGAATGAGACTGGTATCCAGGAGTTGTCAGGTTGGAGTTGAAGAATTACCCCGCTTAGGCCAAAGTAGGAAGCATCAGCTACCACTTTGGTTTCCTTGTTTGATCATACAGAGCCAGCACTGGAGCTTGTGTGAGGTCAGATTTGATCTGCTAAAATGCTTTCTGTTGCTCACTGCCCCATGTCCATTGGTTTCCTTTGCAAAGAAGGTCTCTGATACTCTTTGTCTTGTCAGTGAGGTGCTGGGAAAACTTGCTCAGTTGGTTAACCATGCAAAGAAATGTTCTCACTTCTTGCGCTTTCTGAGGTGGCGGTAGGTCTGTAATTGCTTAAAGCTCTTCAGGATCTGCCTCAATTCCACTGAAGTTTATAACGTGTCCAAGGAACTTGACTCTGTCTGTGCTGAACTGGCATTTGTGTAGGTTGAGTGTCACGCCAGCTTCAACCAGACGCTTGAGTACTGCTTTTAACCCCTGATCGCGTTCAGTTTGGTCTTTGCCATGGACTAAACCGTCATCTATTTTGCAACTCCACGTCAATTATTCCCAGGATGATCTGACTCATATTCCTCTGGAATTTCTCGGAACCAGACCTGATCCGAAGGGAAACATTTTGAAACAGAAACGGCTCCATGGAGTGATGAAAGTTGTCAGTGGACTTGATTCCTACGCTAGCTTTATCTGCCAGAATCCTGAGTTCGCGTCAAGTTTCGAGAACACTCTGGAACCTGCCAATCTTTCGAGAGTTGTGTCTACTGCTTGAAGTGGATGGTTCTCCCTATTGACGTACTTATTTAGCTTGCTTAGGTTGACGCAGACCCTGACCTTGCCATTGCTTTTGGGAGTCACCACCGTGGGAGCGCACCAATCAGTGGGTTGGTCAACTGGATATGACACCTGCCTCCAACATCCTTTCAAACTCTTCTTTTGATTTCTGATACAATGGGGAGGGTACTTTCTTTGGACCTGACAATTGGAAAGGTTTGGTATCTTTTTTGAATGTGATACAGTAACTGTCCTTCATGACAGTTAGTCCCTGGAACAACTTGGGGTACTTGTCTGCCACTTTACTCTTGTAGTCATCACTGCTCAGGCTGTCAAGTCTGCATAGATCGCTCCAAATCCTCTACTACATACACGTGTTCCTAAGGAACCTTGTCTTGCCCTTGCCACTCTGTTATGAAAGTTGGTCGACAGCTCAGTTGGTGTTTAAATGGAGCCATGAGTAGCCTGGTGGTCCTCTTAAGTGATGGAGCTGGTTGCAAACTGTAATACAGGCTAGGTAAAATTACTGCTACGTCCGCACCGGTATCCAATTTGAATTCTGCTAGCAGTCCATTCAATGAAACTTTAGCTTTCCATGAATCTCCTGTACTTCCTTGGAAAGCAGATAGTTCAGTGAGTTCACCCAGGAAGAACTCTTCTTCCTCTTATCTCCCATATTTTCTGATTCTTCGTCATTTTAAAGGCTATTGGGAACTTCCCACTGACACCATGTTGTGTCAGTTTGGGTTTAAAGTAGTCCTCCGTGAACAATACGTGTTTACCTCAATACGCCATCTTAAATAACCGACATGCATCTCGCACGTAACTAACTTGAACAATACTTCAAGGAAGCAAACACAACAAATATCGCCTTGGAAAGTAAGGGAAAAAAAAACACAGAAGAGGAAACCAAATTTATTACAACAAGGGGTATTCATATTGTGGTCACCCAGCCAAGTAGAGACCCCGCCCGGGCTTAACTTTGTTGAGCGGACGATGACACGGTGCTGTCCTTGTGGTATAAGGAATATACGTTAGACACAATTTTTCTAAGATGTCTCAAAAGGTAACAAAGAGAGGAAAGAGAATCATTGATACTGGCTGGGAAAATAAAGAGAAAAAAGAAAACAAATGGGAATGAACTTGCTTTGGTAATCGGACAAGATGTAGCGACTTAGTCCTCCCTTGTCTTTTTTTCTCGCTTGCCCTCTTTTTTCCGCTCGTCCCCAACTACCGAGAGCTTGGAACAGGCTAGCCAAGAAGCGATCCTTTTTTTATATAATTGTCTCGGATGACGATCAACGATAAGTTCGCTTTTTATTTATACATTATTGTAAATAAATACACATAAATAAAGACTTCACACTAACTAAGGATTAAAAGTTAACCAAATTATAAAATATTCTTATATACAAATGTTTTATACTGCATTTCTTCTGTGTAGTTTAAGTTTGTTTAAACTCAAAACAGAAGGCCAAACGACATAAACAGAAAACCTCACCGCAAAGTTGTAAAACTGAAATCAAAACTCACGCATATCTTGGGTTAGCTTAATCGGGCTTTAAAGAACCCGGCCCAGGAGCTCCGCTTTTAGGCTTGGCTAAATCTGTATATCATGTTATACTGCCTATATTCATCCAAATGCCCTTCATGGTACGGTCAAGCATGTCTATTCTCTTTCCTACTTCACCTAGCAAACATTTGGCGCAAGCATTTCTTCTGAGGGACTTATCAAACTTGCATGTGCACCAAGGAACATATATTCAGCGATGCACGGCTCTTTTTCATCAAGAGTTACAGAAAATGATGCCAGATGCAGATGCAAGCCTGGAGCTTGTAGTGAGTAGTGAGCTCCGACGCAGAATGGAGGGATTTGGCCAGTCGAAGAGAGCAGCGCCAAGGGACAGAGTTGCATGGTGACTGAACTTTTTGGTTTCAGAACGTTCCTTTCGGCGCAAGGAGCGATGCCTCCCCCTGACTGCAACCATGCCTGTCACACGACACTCAATGGACAATTTTAACAGCCATTTACTTTTGAGATGTTTATTTGTCCTGCTCTTTCTGTTTTACCAAAGTTTACAAAAAAAACTAATCAAAATAACTACAAATAAGTTTTCTTTCCCGCAGGTACAAGTCATAAATGGTTCTCAAAAGCCGAGTAACTTATAATGGATATATAGAAGATATTATTGTACATGAACGCCCGAATTTTCTTTTCAAGTGTACCATCGGTACGAGAACATAAAATTCGTATCTATAAGCAGCCATGCAACTTACCCTGTTAATTATATGGATATCGATGAAACATCCAAATCTAAGACACCTCAGTTTTGTATTCATTTCAGAAGCATCGAAAACAGTGGTCACCTTAACTGAGGTGGGGTCTGTAATCGAAAATGTGTAAATTAATATGACCACCATTTTCATGAAACACAAAGAAAAATTACGTTTGCCTCTTAGAAATTGTTATTTTCCGCGTTAAAAAAAGTAAAATTGAACTTTAATGACGTTGAAACAGAAATTATAATGTTCGTAACCATGATGACATCTTCATCTACGAGATGAAAAAGAAATACAAATTTTACGAACAAGAAAAATCCCGGTATTTCATCAATATCCATGTAATAAATCACTTTACTTTTTAGCTGATATTTCTTTACCGATTAATCTTTACAGAAAAGCTACAAATTGTCTACAAACAACACAAAAGCAGGCACAGCTAGATCAGTAGATATCAAATCTGAAGGCCTCTTTACACGACTCCGGGATATATATATATACCAGTCGGCTTGCCGCTAAACGATAGCAAAATGTAATGTTTACATGAGCCCCGGGGTGGCTGGTCGTATTGACATCAGCAGGGTCAACATCGCAGTAAACAAAAATAGGGGATAAGGGTAAAATAGCAGTATTTAGTAAAACTATTTCGACAAAACCTGGTCTCTGGACATTATAGTGGCCCATAACGGAACAGCAATGGCTATATGTGCAAAAGTGTCAACTATGGTTTCTAATTAGTGGACTACATGGAAAATGTCAGGCTGTGTATCGGAAAGAGCTATCCAACAAAAAGCGTCAACCCGAAGCTGCGTCGCGGTGATTTTTTCCTAGTCAAAAACCATCCTGATTCCTTGTAAAGAGACCCTGAATTGTAACAAATACCTGTGTATTGTTTCCTCTGCCACCCTGCTTTGTGTTTCACCAACTAGTTACATTGCCTACATACCTATTTATAGCAGGGACAAGCAATGAATACGACAAATGTCTAACAGCGCGCATAAGCAATATAATATTGCAGAAAGAATAAATATGAGTTAAAATGGATACATCTCTTACACCTGACCAAAATTTACGAAAACATTAGTTTATGTATTCCTCCGATTTTTATTTTACCAAAATTTATTGAAGGACTGTTAGATTGTCTACATAACCCTTTTCAGCAAGAACATGAGAAAAAGGTGGCAAAGGCCCATTTTTAGATTTAGAAAACGAAACCTTTTCTTTTTCCACTGAGGTTATCATTTTCCTACCTCCTCATTTCCCAAAAATGCAAGGTAAACAATTGATAAATTCTCCTATAAATCCCTCTCTCGCAGTAAGATTGAAAAAAACCCATGCAGGCACAATGCAAGTGTCAGAAATACGTTCTAGTTTACCACCTTATAAGCTTCCCTGCTTTTGCATCTCACCACGAATGTTACGATAAACGTATAAATTGAATACATTATCCTTTAGTGCAAGAGATGAATATCAAAATGTCATCAGACATATTAGCAGCACTCTTCAGTGCAATTGTATTATAAGCAAGGGTAAATATGAATCAGAATGAATACAGAAGCATACTGTTTTCCTGATTTTCTCTTATGACAAACTACTTGAGAAAATGTGTAAAATTGTCTACAAATTCCCTCATAGCGGGCGCTAGAGACCTACCGTCCATCTATTCCTTAGCGGGCGCACACGCCTGATAAATACATATCAATCAAAATTTATATATAATGTCCTTCTGTTTACGAAGTAAGGTTATCCATGATTTGTTATCCTGCTGTGCTTTTTTATCAGAGTTTACCGGAAAACTAATCAAAATCCCTACAAACTTTATTGAGCAAGCACAGGCGAAAAATGTTTCTTGAAATCTAGATAATTATGAACTGAAATGGATGCTGCAGTTGATTATTTCAATTCCGTCTACCAAAACTTTACTGAAAACCTATAAATCGTCTGCAAATCCCTCAGTCTTTAACGGGCTTAAGATGTGAAATGCAGGCACTAGTGATGGAACGTTCTGAAATAATAAATATATAATTAAAGGGATTCCTTTCTTTTCTTTGCCTGCTCTTGCAGTTACCTTAGCAGGCCCAATTGACAAATATGGGACGTATAAGTCATCAGCCATGAAAACAAAACGAAAAACAACAACAACAACAACAACAACAAAAACTCGCAGTAGTGCGGTAGTTTTTTTTACGAAAATGAAAATCAACTTGTAATTCACCTGCCTAGAATTTTATCATACATTTACGACAACTTCGGATCAAAGATGTTAGACTTATCAATGCCATGTGACTTCATATAACGTCTTAACCAACAGCAAATCTGATCTTGTAGACTAAGTTCAGGGTTATCTATGCAAAGCAAAACAGTTTTGATATGTCTTATTACAACAAAAACCCAAGGAGTCTGGTATCCACATCCAGGCTAAACTAGCTAAGGTTAATAAAACTTGGGCTATTTTAACATTATCGAAACTTTTTTTTTATGAAGCTCTTATATCTAGTTAATTGATTTCAATAGGTATATTTGTTACCATGGAGACGTGCTGATAGTGTCTCCTTTTGAATGAATTGCATCTGGATGCCAAGGGCTGCGACCTATCATAAATAGCGACAGAAGCTCTAACATCTCTTGCTGAAATTAACAGCATACTAAAATGGACTTGTACTATCAGACAGAAATCTCACCCACACGTTACACAAAGGCCTGGATCTTTGGAAAACAAGAGTGGTTACCCAGCTTTCTTTTCAAAAGTGAGAATGAGAGATTTTGAAAGAGAAAGCCGACGAGTACAAATACTACTAAAACAAGAAACAAAACTTTGTTATGAACAATTCCTTTAAAGATCGAGGAACGTTTCTCGGAGCATAAAGGTAGACTATCGCACTGGTCTATTCTACTCACCTAGTTTTGAGAGTTTACTTTTATTCGTCAAATTGCATTTATGCTGCCATTGACAGAGCAAATGAGGGATCCATTTACTGTATCTTAAAGAGGTGATATCTTATCAGTGTCTAAATACTGTCAAGAGAGAAGTCTCCCTTGAAGTCTGAAATAGTGAGTTGAAGTATTTCAACCTTTATAGTGCTCAGCAATGATTCTCAGTTATGTTAGCTCTAACTTCTTCTCTTTCTGAGTCGGGTTCTAGAGGAACTAAAGAACTGGTATGCATCATGCAATAGGAAGGGTTAAAAGGGCTATTCTAGTTCCCTGCCTTCTTGTTAGTATTATAAACTCACACTGCTTTACAGGTGTGTGTCTTCAATTGTCTCATGCAACGGGAAATCAGCGACTGTCAAACGCGAACAGAATTCTGTTTGTGTTCCTTGGTGACATTTTTTGTTGCTGATTTTGGCGACTGGACGATTGTCATCCTGCAGGTCCAAAGCGTGATCATCGCCTTGTTCACCTTCTTCGAGAGTAACATCAAATGCTCCACTGTCCTTAACAGCCGCACGAAGTGTAGTCATTTCAAAGTGTCCCGTTTGCAGCTGGGTTTTCAGGACGTTTTTCCCAACCATTCCTCGAATTTCTCCTTGCAAATCGACGAGAGGGAGAAACAACGCCAGACAGCAAGAAAAGGAGCAATGAGGATTTTTACGCCACTCCTTGAAGTAGTCATAGAGGTGCAAGGCGTACTGAACTGAGAACAAAACGAAAACAGAAAACTTGATGTTTTTGGCACAGCACTTGAGATATCTAGCACATCAATGGTGGCAAAAATTTCACAGTTTCCATTCTCCATTAAAAATCATTATCACATGCCTAGCATCGCACTTTCAAGAGGGTCTCAATGAGATTAGTCGTTAACCCTCCAACAGCATAAAAATTAACCACCAAACGCCACATACGGAAAATCGTCAATCGTCTAAGCAGTCAGTCATATTTAGTTGGCAAATGTCTCACAAATAAATCTACTCGCAAAAAGGTTAACACAGAATGAAAGAATGCTGTCAAACAGTAGTAATTAAATGTTTGTGAGAAATTTCGATCTAACGGTTAAAATAAAACTTCTGCTAAAAATGATCGTTTGCTGGCTAATAGCAGTTTTTATTACAATGACTGATCGTAGAGACCTAATCGCGGCGTGAAAGGTACCACTTGTCAGGCAATTAACTTAAGTGCCTAGTCTTTGCGTTATTTACGCAAACAAACTAGATTTGCGATAACACTAAGATAGAGTGCAACTTTACCCAGAAAAAACAAAATAATTTTATAGGTAGTCTATGTGCCAGCCCACCGATTTGACCTGAATTTTGACGTGAAACAACGTCGTCGAGGCGTATAATTTTGAAAAATTTGATATAAAATTGAGGTTTTAATTACATGCGGCTATGGCAACGCTAAAGTACTTCTAAAAGATGGTATATTAATATTATGGGGTAGCTTACACAACTATGTTTAGCTTGCTAACCCTCGAAAAAAAATGTAATTGTAGGGTCTAGTTTTGCTCTTTAAGGGAAAAAATAGGTAAGGCCACCTTGACAATAAAAGAAAAATTCAAACAATTTCTAAGATACAATTTCGAGCAAGTTGGTAAAGACCTTCATCCTGTCAAAGTTGGAGAAAACCGTGCATAGGCTGCATAGGTATTGTTACTTTTATATACTCCAGTAACGTTACAGCAAGACGCTCTTAAATCCTGACAGGAGCAAGACAAATTATAATTCTTTCCATAGAACTTTAACTTCACTGTGAGACATTGTTTTAACTTTTGTTTATAGGAAAAGATGTATCAGTTCAACACCGTCACAATCTTTCCGATTGTTCTTTGGCTGCAAAGTTGAATATGCACCTTATTTCCCAAAAATAGAGCTATAGCAAACCTTTTTTTCGTTTTCAAAAGCTTTGAGGTGCTTCTATCAGACACGACCAAACTTTTAGCGCTACAGTGAAAAATGGTCTTTTTGCGAATTAAATTTCTAAATAATTTAAACCTTAAAACATCAAAAAAAAAATATATTGAGTTTTCTAACAATAAGAATCTAGATGTAAACACAGTGAAGAATACGAAAATGCGAAATATGTTCTCGATATTTCGCTTTTGTTAAAATCCCATGCAAACGTTGCCGTCTTGGTAGTCCCAGTGTTCCAGAGCTTTAGATCTTGAACTGTAAAGATCCAAAGGTTCAGTGGGCTCAAGAATGCTCCGGCGCAATAATTTTTTTTCCATAGCATGCAACCGTTTCCATGTTTTTCCGCACGCTCCATTTACAGGCACTGTTAGCTAGTTCGCTTCAGGCGTCCAGAAAGGCTTACCTGACAGAAGTTACATATGCAATTCTGACCAAACTACTTGAAGTTGCAAAACTCGCGTAAATCAGTAAAGGGATTATTCATGAGACAGGTGGCTTTCTTCGCCAATGCGCTGATATTTAGTCGACAGTACTATTGATTGCTACTTAGGCCCACGCGCATGGGCCTTGGGACCGACATGACCGGGCGTGTACGTACAGTAAGTAGTGTGTGGCGTGCTTAGCGTGTTCGAGCTTTGCTCGCCCGCTTTGGAATTATTCTTCATTTTATATTGGTAAATCGTAGCCATCACCTTGCGATCCTGCTATAATCTTTTGCTTCACTTGTTGTTTCTGCCGTAGAATTAGGATACCATTTTGTGCACTCTTCCGTTTCTATGCGGCCACAGACTTATTTTTTGTACCACGAGCTAGCCATTTTTTTTTCTCCTTAGTCTTGTTTATATGTCTTGAATTCGCCTGTACTTCTGTTAGTTTACACATTTTGTAGTTCTTGTAGTGTCCTTAGAAAGTTCGACCGCCAGGGTGAACTTGTTTTCAAGTTTACTCGCTAGCTTTAGTTTAGATCACTTTGGCTCCTATTTTGATGTAATTAGAATTTGTCTCCGGTCTTCATGACCACATGAGGTTTTGCATTACAACATTTGTTTTTTAGAAGTTTATTGTTGGATGCAGTGCAGCCTCCAAGTCTCCTGTTTCCTAGCTTTAGCCGCTGACATATATTTCATAAGGAAAACCTCGTATTTAGTTGTATTCATTTGAATCATATCCTAAATATTAATTTCTGTAATTTGTATTAGGTCTTACTATATATTACAGTGTTGTTAAAGCAAAACCTATGTCTTATATGCATTCTTGGACCTGTTCTCCCATGACATATCTAAACAGAGGAGACAACGGTAAACATTAAAATTCATTTCGTCGACTGAATTTTCCCCCTACCCTTCATCGCCGAAACTTAACCGCTGACCAACAAATGACAACTTTAGAGTTCCTGTCCATAAAAATGGAAAATAACTCGGCAAGGGTCGAAAATTCGATTCCGCTCATATTTTTATGGTAGGTAGGCTAGGGTATGACAAAAACTACTGGATAGTTTTTTTTGGCAAAATATCCTTTTATTTCAAAGAAACATGCAAATTACCAACTTCTGTTAAAATTGTCATTTGACGCACCATTTTATTAAGCAAGTTTGAGGACCTCGCATCCAAAACCACATCATTCTTCCGTCTTTAAAACACTCAAATATTTTTTGTGCAATGTTTAAATGTGTACTGGGTTGATTTTAGGAAATGTTGCGTTGTCTTTTTGGGTGCAAAATAATGAAATTTCGAAGACATGCATTTAATTCACTTAAAAGTACTTCGTGAATATAATTAATTTTCACCATGTGCGAAACCTTCAAATGGATTAAGCTTCTGGTGGTTGAATTGCAGCAGGATGGTCTACAGATTCCTGTAAAAAAAATTTTGGGCAAATGATTGTGAGAGACGCGAGAGCTTTTCAAAGTGCGTCAAAAATGCAAATATTTGACCATTCTCTCGTCAAATTTCAATTTACGGGTCAGACGTATATTTTAACATGCGTCACATGACTTGACCAATGTTAAGTTGAAATAGACACAGAGCTGATAATTTCGAAATGTTCTAACTTTATTTGCTGTAAAAGGTAGGGCCAAAGCCGATTTGACGTGTTTCTTTCAGCATTCGTTGCACATAAAGCAGAAGTTTGCTTTTGTTTACATAACATCCGATGTATATCGCCAACTGTCAACTTATTTAATGATCGAATACCATGAATCTGTGACCCTCTTTCGACACATATGATCACCGCTGCATCTAAGACAGAAACGGCTAAGTAATTAACCGCACGGCCATGGGCCGAGCGCGGTTCTAGGTTTACCCGTGGTTTATTATTATTTTTTTTTTTGTCGGTGACCAGACGCAGACCTCCGCTCGGCCAAACTTTGAGTCATGCAACGTGTGATGTTTTTCCGCCAGAAGCTGTTAAAACATAAATACACGGACAATTTTACGGATATTGTTTTCTTTTTTGTGGGTAAAATATATTTTCTTTTCGCTTTATCAAAGCGTTGGATTTAAACGGAATAATAAATACGCTGAAAAAAGGTATTACGTCAGCCATGGAATGCGCTGACGTTGCAGCTTTCACTTTCGCTACGTGACAAATAAGATCGTGTTTACTTTGCAAGTTTATTTCGGCAGAAGCGACGGTCATTAATTTATTTGTAATTTTGCGAGTATTTCTTGTGGTTTTAGGCAAATGAAGTAAATCCTTTGACTGTTTCATCGCAGCAAGTTCATAGATCGGAAGGAAAATTAAATATTTGCAAGCCAAGCAAAGAACGTGTCAGAACGTGCAAAGATTACGTCATTGATAGGGAAATAACCACCGTACTAAAGATAGCCGTAGATAACGCAATTCTTGAATTATGTGACTTGTGTGACTTCTTTGCTAACCCTTAACTCAAGGGAAAAAAACAATTAAATTTAATTGTGACTTTAAAGAAAGAAAGCGGTTTGTAATAGTGTTCGTATCTTCATGCCCATACATATCCCGAAGAAAGTTCCAGATTAAGACTATTACGTCATCGGAGATGTCACAACGGCTACGACTGATGGTGCAATAATAGAGTGTGTGTTGATCAAGTCATGTGATGTCTACAGTAATCAATGAATCATCAAAGATTGCTTTGGAATATGGACTGCGTTGCGACTGTCGTACTAAGAAAACAGTTAAATTTTAAAAGCGCGGTTATAAGATCTAACAGATCTTCTTGTTTGTAGATAGTTGCTTGCTTTGCACTACACCAAAATATTACGTTTGATCATCATGGTTTGATGGCTTGAATCCTTGCTTGCAGCGGTTCCTTGTTCGTCACGCAATGCTGTCATCCCATTTTAGGGGGTAGGGGTAGGACAATTTCTATCCTAATACATAAGGCTTCGTAAGGCTTGGAGCCACTGGGAGTACACAATCGTGTTGAGTAGGAAGAGATTGAATTAAGAAATGAAAAGAATGAATAGTTTACCATTGCCCCAGTTGTTATTTTTTACTCTACCACCGCTACCTACATGCCCTGCGTAATAATGTAACGCTAAACTCAAACCTAAGTTTTTTCGTGCTGTGCAATGATTTTTGGTTTACATGTAATACAGTGGGCTACCCTCCGGTAATTTAGTGGTGACCGCTTAATGGGGCTAGCCGCTTAAATAGAGGTTGATGTTCAGTGCCTTGATTATTTAGGGCTAGGGTTATAAACTTCGTGGTGACCATGGAGTCAGTTCAAGTCAGTCATGATAGACGTGTATTTGAATTATCACTCGTCATGCACCTTCAATTTCAGACTCTTATCTGCCATCGACCTTTCTAAAACAAAGTTTTTAAATTTTGGGTGGCCGGTTAATAGGGGTAAAGACAATAATTAAACCCTTATCGGAACGACCAAATGGTGGCTGCGGAGGTAACCGGTCAATAGGTGTTTTATTTACAATATTTTACTGACAATAATTTTGGACTGTATTGACAGTCCTCTATTTTCTGTTACAAACATACCAATGCCTCGCTACTAGGCAAACTAAATACTCCAAATATAATGGCATGGCCATGGCTTTTTACTCACATAATTACTATAATAATAATAATAATAATAATAATAATAATAATAATAATAAAATATTTATATAGCGCCAATATCCTAAAAGTTCAAAAGCGCTTTACAGTTAGAAATATTAAAAACACTTAAGACAAATAAAGTAAAAATAAAAAAAATGTCGCTAAAAAGTTATAAAAATGCTTTCTTAAAAAGGAACGTTTTTAGTTTATGTTTAAAAAGGGACACTGAGGAGCTGTTCTTGATGTCAGACGGAAGAGTGTTCCACTTAAATTTAGTCTGTTTAGTCTGTTTTTCTCACGAGTTAAACACGCTGTGATTTCCTATTTTTATTTCAGCTAGTTCTTGCTTCATTGATCTGTAATTTGTTTTATGGCAATTTTTTTAAAAAAATTCTAGTGAGTACAGGCACTAGCTTTATCAGCTGTTGTCTGAAACATCAGAACGTACAACAAACGTGATTTGGACAGAGGCCACGTACACTATAGAATACGATTATATAAATATATATATATTATTATTTATGAACAAACAGATGAACAATGATTAAATTGTTTCACTTATCCTGAGAGTGCTCTGTACAAAATAGATCAAAATGTGTAGCATATGCCGTGACAGCATTGCGTGACGCACAATTAACGGCTGTAAGATTGTGCTGCGTCGACACGCTTATCGGTAATGGTCAGCAATTTATCAAACGTAATATTTTGGCGCAGTGCAAAGCAAGCAACTATCTACAAATGACTCAGCCGTTTTTGACTTAGATGCAGTGATGTTCATATGCGCAGATAGATGGTCACAGATTCATGGTATTCGACCAATCACAGGTTGACAGTAGCCGATGTACATCGGACGTTAAACTTGTGTAAACAAAAGCAAATCTCTGCATGTGCGATGAGTGGTGAGAGATCGACTAGAAACACGTCAAATCGGCTTTGGATCTGCCTTTTACAACAAATAAGGTTAGAACATTTCGAAATTATCAGCTCTGTATCTATTTCAAGTTATTATAGGTCCAGTCATGTGGCGCATGCTAAAATATACGTCTAACCCGTAAATTGAAATTTGACGAGAGAATGGTCAAATATTTGCACTTTTGACGCACTTTGAAAAGCTCTCGCGTCTCTCACAATCATATGCCCCAAAATCTTTTTACAGGAATCTGTAGACCATCCTGCTGCAATTCAACCACCAGAAGCTTAATCCATTTGAAGGTTTCGCACATGGTGAAAATTAATTATATTCACGAAGTACTTTTAAGTGAATTAAATGCATGTCTTCGAAATTTCATTATTTTGCACCCAAAAAGACAACGCAACATTTCCTAAAATCAACCCAATACACATTTAAACATTGCACAAAAATATTTGAGTGTTTTAAAGACGGAAGAATTATGTGGTTTTGGATGCGAGGCCCTCGAACTTGCTTAATAAAATGGTGCGTGAAATGACAATTTTAACGGAAGTTGGTACTTTGGATGTTTCTTTGTCAAAAAAACTATCCAGTAGTTTTTGTCATGCCCTAGCCTATCTACCATAAGAATATGAGGGAAATCGAATTTTCGACCCTTGCCGCGAAATTAAGAATTTGTCTGATTTTGACAGGCAGGCACTCTTAATTGTAAACAGCCAGAAAGCTTTATTTTAAAATGTCAACCGTCTGAGGTAAACCCCCATTAAACGCCCATCACAAGCTTAAGAGCTTGACTTTGCGCAACAAAACAATACTGATTTTTGTTACCGCAGCCAGAGCACTTGTTTGCCGTGTGCCAGGATAAATTATAACATAGCCTTTAGCAAAGCGCGCGTTCTAATTGGCTAATACACTCGATCCATTGTCCGTGGGTTGCACGCTCACGTAAGTTTGTTTATATGTACTTTTACTCGGCAATTTTGTCATTGATGTTTACACTTTTTAAAACATAATTCCCATTTTTTTAAATAAAATCTAATAATTCTTCCGGAGATGAGGAAGATTATTCCTGTGAGCTAAGAAAGTTCGAGCTCAAGTCTTTTGCCGGACCTCCACCTAAGATATTTGAATCAGCTATACAAAGGCACTCGGCACTCGGAGAAGGACCAAAGAAAACAACAAACTGGTCTGTGTCAGCCTTTTGAGGTTAGTAATGCATAGCGGAAATTTGGACAGTTTCTTGAGTGCTTAGCAAACCTCCCAAGTGCATCCATAACTCGATAGTTGCACGCTGCTCGTTTACCATTTCTTTTATAACATTGGAACTTTTGAGATAGTATATACTGAATCTTGTCCGGCTTACATAAGTCAAAAGCGCCATAAACCGCGCGAAAATACTCATTCAAAAATCTGAAAAAGCGACACATCAAAATTCTTCTTGGATCGCGACTAGTTTATAGTTTACATTTTCTCAATCTCGGGCAAACAAAAAACTTCAAACTGTTCAGTTAACCTAAATATCAAGCTGAAAATCTTTCTTAAAAGCCATTTATGTGTTTAAGTTCAGCCTTAGACGCGCAACTGATCAAATATTTAAAACGAAGTGGAAAGGAAAACGAAACCCACAAACCTGTTATTGAATAAAGCATCTCAAACAACTCAAAGCCAGGGTGTTTGTTCGCTTTCTTCTCCACTCTCACTTTTAAGAAACGTCTGGTTCCATATTGTCTTCTTTTTTCCGAAGAGGCCGTGAAGTACAGAGAACTCAGCCACCAAAAGATTCAACCATGAGCGGTTTGTTTTCAATTCTTCGGAAAAGTGATCCAAATCCAAAATCGAAATCTCGAAAATAGCTCTTAAACACTGCCACTTTGTTTCGCGACCGAGTTTGAGGAGAATGGGTCCAGCGGTTGTTGTGACGTCTACCCAGGAAGGTTGAATATATCACGCCCTCTCATTTCCTTCAGGATGGTGCAATACACATTCGAAAAGCGCGCAGAAACGCCTTCCAGAAGTGCTATCGGCTGTTGAAGCAATATCCCAGTTTTAAAGAAAGATATACTATACAATTTACTGGCGATGATCGGTCAATGGTCCTGGTACCATAATTGCAACTTAAGGTGGCTCCCTATAGTTTTTTGACCGCGCGCGAACTGATTTTGAAAAACACCCGATGGCGCGAGTGTTCAAAACTCTTCGCGAACGTCGCTCGCGAGATTACGCAGTAAATCGAAATTTGTTTTATCACAAAAGTTGCGTGAATCTCCTTTGGTTTCAAAATGTTTATCGACCGAATAGAAGACCCTACCCTTCTGTATTTGATTTAAAGGAGACAAGTACGAGGTATGTAGGATTTTCAACCAGAGAAACTGATTTGGTCGATCGTCACGATCATCGCACGGAGCAAAACAAATATATTACCACACCTATACGACGGAAGAGGATTCCGCTAAATCTGGAATGAGCCAGGATGTTACTCCCCAACAAACTACGTCGTGTAACGAGCTCGTGGAGCATGAATATGCACTTCGGAAATACCAAGCAACAAAAAAAGGTCGAATTTTAGCAGCCATAATTGCTCATTTACAAGATGCTAGCTGTCCATAGGGTAAGAATTCCTTGTTCTAAATTTTCCTCTCTAAAAATGTGTCATAATATTGCGAAAACTAGTTTTAGGTAGGACATATGAGCTAATCACGATTCTTTTCCGACTTGCACGCGCAAATGACGCCAGTGGGTCATTGATACGCATGCGCGCGTGGTCGTTTCGAGATTTTATGACGTCACAAATAAGCTAACGAAGGAAAAAAGCGCTCATTTTTCTCGTGTTTCCTTCGGTGAAATTTTGCGAAAGTTTGTATATTTCATGATATAGATGCCTTCTTCATAATATCATTTTTGACAAAATTTTTTCCTAGGGATTTCTCTTTTTTGATCAAAATTAAGGAGATTAATAATTTTTGCGAATCTACCAGATAAACTTTTCATTTTTTTCAAATTAAACTATTGTCCGAAATCGTTTTGACATGACTGCCGAGTTTAAAGATATTATACTGAGGCGAACCCTAGAAAGAGAAGCAAATAGGTGGAAAATAGTAAAAGGATGGTTATCTTTACGATTGGATGTTACTATGGCAACAGTCTGCAATACACTCATATGAACGAAAACGAAACCCCAGGTGTGTTGCTAATCTTCCTTGAGAATGCCAGGGGCTAAAACCCAAAGGTGAAACAAGTAGTTCATACATTGTTAGTTTTTCATCCTTCTTCAGGTGAAGATACTGTTAATACTGAAGGGAGCCACCTTAAGCGATGGTTGATTTTGTCGAACCAAAACAAGCGAACTGAGTCTGTGAGAACCATTGAAGAACTCTCACTGGAATTTGTTCTGCAAACGTTTTATAGTCTATTTTTATTTATTTATTTATTTTTTCTGCTTAAAGCCAACAAGCAATTTGTAGAAGTGCTACCGACAACCTATATCTTCCAGTTCCGCAGTATTTATAACATAGCCGGCAAAGTTGTGTGATCAATCAAGAAGCGTTGCGACCGATATACTGATGTGTAAATAGGCCGCAACTGTACGCCGCCAACCAGCAGTTACTTCTCTTTCGATTAAGATAAAAGTCGAAGATTAATCCTTTAGAATTACATGATAACAAAATGGTTAGTCTCACAGAGATTTTAAAAGTTTGGAAATCAGCAGTGTGACAAACACTCTGTGCAATAGTGTCGAAAATATGACCGCGTAACATTATCTGCGAACCGCAAAGGGAACACATCGTTTTCGCTTATCCGACAAATTTCATTGCAAACTTTGAGAAAAATTTACATTGGTTATTTGAAGTTACGACTTTAAACGTGTGACAATGTGAAATCGGTAATTGTATGAAATGTTTCCTCCCGCCTTGCTTCTCGCAGCTTCAAAAATACAGGTCCGAACCATTATACGATTTTCAATCGATCGAAGCCAGTGTTTTGGAGGTTATCAAGTCTCGAAAACTGCAACACCTACGTCGCTCTTATAAACATGAAGAATTCCAGAACGTAAAACTCAAACTGGATTTAATAGAGCAACCATATCCTGACAAAATACATTCTCGCTAAAGACAAATGTGAACGGGCTATAAACACGCGTGGGAATCTTGTGTTTAGGTGACGAAATTACCATCTAAAGCAGTCCTTGAGTTTTTTTACCTGCTTTTCGTTTGCCTGCTCCTCCACTTCATATCTAGCTTACCATTCCTAATATACAAGCAGCTCGTCCGCCAAGAAGTCTTCCCCTTCGTCGCTTGAAATATTGCAAATTGCTGTCAAAGCTCTATGCGCAGTTCACAGTTATCGAACGAGCTCGATAGAAGTTTATTTCGGAGTCTTCCGAGTCGAAACTTAACCCTGATTCCAGCGAGGAAAGAGAAATGATTCTGGAACAAAACTTGGACGTTTTTAGTCCCAAAATATATTGGAACGATTAGTTTTGTTTTCCATTTTCTCGAGCAAATACAGAGAGCTGACTGAGGCGCCATTGTGTTTGGTTTCTGGGTAGACGTCATCAGCAACCGCTACCCCAAACTCCCTAAAACGCGGTCGCGCCACACTATAAGCTCGACTTTGAAAGGCATAAAAATCGAGTATTCAACCAAATGAATTTTTTTTTCCGCCCAAATGATTTGAATAACAAGTGGATTCGTTTTAGCATAAAAAAAAAAAAAAAAAAAAAAAAAATTAGGGGTTACGTGCACCTTAACTAACTTTTGAGAAACGCTTTTACCGGCGGCAATTTTCGTTTGTTTTCAGCTTGATATTTAGGTTAACCGAACAGTTTATAGTTGTTTATTTACCCGAGATCGAGGAAACGATCCTAGCCGCGATCCAAGAAGAATTTTTATGTGTCGCTTTTTCAGATTTTTGAATGAGTATTTTCGCGCGGTTTATGCATGGCGCTTTTGACTTCATGTAAGCCGGACGAGATTCAGCATGCACTATCTCAAAAGTCTCAATGTCATAAAAGAAATGGTAAACGTGCAGCGTGCAACTATCGAGTTATGGATGCACTCGGGAGGTTTGCTAAACACTAAAGAACTCGGCCATCGCCTTGCGCGGCTCTTACGCTTCTTTCGTGCTTAGCGACCTCCCGCGTGCATCCATAACTCAATAGTTGCACGTTGCACGCTTACCAATTCTTAACTAGTATTTGTAAGATTTAGATGTATCATGGTACCTAGTAACTAGGAATCGATCCTCATAGACCCACAGCACTGTAACTAGACATGGCAACACTATTAGATCGATGTGTATCGACCAATTTCACTTTCGGTGAATAATGAATGTACATGTACTAGTGAAATTAAGAGTCTTCCCCAAAGTTAAAAACAGAGGAAAAAACCGAACAGCACAAAGAAATAAAAATATCAAAATAAAATAAGCATTAGCATTATCTTCAATAACCTGTGAATATCTAGATCCAGGAGACTCGAACCCAGGCCAACAGATTGACTACCTAGGTCTTTGTATGGCCAAAGACATACAACTTTCGAACTGGGTATTTGATCTCGTGGAAGGGTGGCAATTTAGATTAATCATCATACGTATGTTGCATCGTTTCTTTATATCCAAATTTATAGTAACAATAGAGTCTTACCTACTACTAGGCCAATCACCAACGAATTTGCAGCGAACACCAGTATCTTGAATAAGAGTGCGTCAGTATCAGCATCCAACGACCCTGTCGTTATATTTTCGGCAGGAATCCTGCTCATCGCTCCAATAACCATGTTAACAACTGTCACGGCAAGAGAAGTCGTCATCAGTCTGTTCTCCATCACGTCTTGTAATGGCCTGACCCAGGCGAAAAGGATCCCATACATCCCAGTGATGACCAATGCCAAACCGATGTAGGACCTACTCTCTTGTCCCACAAAAATAAGACCGCATGTCAGGATCACTTTACGAGCCGTTTCAACCAGTTCCCAATACCACGAACGGGTTTTGTAATTTACAAAGAGGAAACCCATTCCAGAGATCATTTCTTGATTGAAGGCCCGGCCCTGTGATCTCTCTGCATCTTTTTTGGTCAATGCTGCTCTTCTCTGTCTCCAGATGGCGATGAATGCGGCAGAAGGCAGAACAAAAATGTAGGCAGTACAAATGTATGCTACGATAAGGTAATTATTGTACTTTTGACCTTGGCATGACACGCTGTAATCTGCTTTAAGGTACTTGGAACACAGCTCTTCCTTGTCATCCCGGCAAAGTTTCCTGCAGGCCAGTGGAAGGACATTGGCTGCCTTAGAACACGTGCTGAGGTACGTTACGTACAGGAAGAAAAACATATTCCTGTACACCAGCTCTTTTGATTGTGACACTCTTTTAGACTTTTCTTCGTCTTCCAGGTTGTGATTTCTGAGGATCATAAGCCTATGCACTCCGTAAGCAATGCCAGCAATGCAAATGACACCAGCATTTACTGCCATTATTGCAAAGAGGCTTCCAAAGGCATCCAAGCGCATTTCGGGGAAAAGGCAATGGACAGGTGCTATTTGCAGCACATTCAACTGAAGAAATCCTGAATACTTCGCGATATTTTCAAGAGAACCTGGCCATTTTATGTACGAGAACGCATCCAGCAAACCGTGCGTGACCTGATAAAAGCCAATTACGATCTTGAGCTTTGAAAAAAACGTATCCATAAGACGGCCTTCTCCTTTCTTCTTAATTTTTCTTCGGCTCGTCCACACCAAAACTGCGATGATAATTAAAAAAATGACCAGGGTTATGGACAGCTGACCAGCAATCCATTTCTTTGATGGGCATCGTGTGCAGATTTTGAATTGTTTAAAGTGTCCTGAACTGCAAACGCTGCAAAGTGGACCTTCGTACCCATTCTCACACGGGGAATCTAAATCCCCCTTGCATGATTCCTCAACTGGGCACCTATAAGGCGTTGGTATTGCATACGGGTATTGTACATGGAAAGTATCTAGAGTTGGTGAAGATGCCAGGAGATTTTTAATGAAAACTTGGTAACGATTTTTGTGAGTCTCATTTCGCCATTCCCACCAATGACCAGATTTCAATGAAGCATAATCATCTTGGCATTTCAGTCCCCCTTGACCACACTTGAAACATCCTTTGAACATGTGGGTTCGATATTGGCCTTTTAAGCATTTACAAGCACGATGTCCAGCAAAGAAGTCAGTTTCTGTACCTGTTGGAGATTTAGAAACAATATGTCATTTCTTAATGACATCATGTTTAACATTGTAAATGATGATATTGAACAATGTAATAACTTCAATGAAAACCTTTCCTGGATAACCACGCGCGGTACGGACCAAGTTTGGTCACCTTTCACAATAAAAATAACGGGGTTTTGTATACACTGTTCGTCGGTTCTTGATCAATTACCTTTGTCAAGAGGTTATTTTGACCGGTTGGGAGGAGTTTTAGTGGCCGTTGCCGTTGTGGAGAGGTAATGACCCTGGTAGAGAGGTTAAAACAAGAGCGATGTGATGGACTCTTGCCGGGACCAAATAAAGTAGCCGCTGTAGTATGTGGCTGTAAGTGGAGGTTCGACTGTATGTTAAAATCTCTTCCTGGTTATTTACTATCATTGAGTAGTTAATGATCTCTCGACGATCTGTCGCAGTGATCATAGAGAGATCTTACTGTCTTAAAAAGTTCAAGGCTAATTATTAGCTAAGAGATGTTTGGGCAGGACTTCTAGGTTGTCGCTGTCAAGTAAAGTGATAATGACGTTTGCGAACTGAGCTTGGGCTACGTGTTGTCTAATGAGCACTAATATTGAGTTTTTATCCGTCAACTTTGTCTTATCTCTCCCACTGCATAATAACGTGACGCCATACTAAAAAAATACCTAAGAATCAGAATTATAAAATTTTGTGGGATAACATTACACAACCGAATGAGGTCCATGCAAAGAAACTCGTATGCAGAGGTCCGGATAGGATGCTGGTTTTACTAGGTATCGGTTAAGTGACCACAGCTTAAAGTCATCTATGCGTGTGTGAAGCGTTATCATCCATTTAACAGTGATTAAGATAGTAGAGGGATTATCTAGACAGTCCACCTTACCTAGAGGACATGACTTGCAATCCCGATGATACTTTCCAGGTGCTTTATCAAATGCAACAAAAGAACCATTTGGACATCTCTTGCAGCTTTTGCTCACATAGCCGAGAGTGTCAGAGAAAAAACCTCCTGGGAAAAGACAAGAACAATGCTATGTTATGGTATGTTATGCCACCTAAAGAAATGTCCGGTTGCGAAACTAGTTTGCTATACATGTATAGTAAGTAATGGAAGCAACGTGGCAATGCAAAGAAGTGTCGTAAGTAATGTACCACTAACCCTAACAATAATACTAACACTATAGTGTAAGTGTAAGAAGTGTAAGTAAAATGTAAGTATAATATTAGTATTGTAAGTAGTGGAAGTGTTCGTCCTGTAAATAAGCTTGCATTTCTAATAAAAAAAAAAAAAAAAAATTAAAAAAAAAAAAAACACTATCGCTAACGGCAAAACTAACGCTAACACTAACACTAACACTAATATCTATAATATAAGCCGAGAAATCTCGGAGGTTTGATTGGTTGATAGTATCACCATTTCTGCATAATAGTGGTATAACAGCAAAAATGGATGGTATAACAAGGTTACCATGACAACACTGAACACAATTACGTTTTTGTTTTTGTTTTCAAAAAAAATGGCGGCCAGATTCCCTTAAATTTCCTGTTAGGAAATACAAAAGCTCGCCCAAAAATCAGTGAACCAAAACCCAGTCAAAACTATTAAAACGTGGATGAATGTTTGGAAGTCGTGGGCAGAAAGCAAGGGCCTTAAGAGCAGCTTCGCCTAAATATCAACTAGACTTGGAAATAGCGAAAAAATCGAATTTCTTCAAACTCGCCCAGAATGAAGCCCTACGGGCACTAGTTACAAAAATATCGTTTTAAGTTCGATAAATCAAAAATTATTTTTTTCCGCAATTTTTTCGTTTCGATGCCCCAAATCGGCCAAAATCCATCGAAAATGAGCGGCATATTCAGAGGCTCGTAAACTCAAAAGTAAAAATCTTCATTACAAACTGATTGCACGTCGTATTTGTACTTCCTTTCTTGTCTATTTAGAGCTAAATAGATCGTGATTTGATGAGAACTTAAATATTTGACGAATTTTCTAAATTAACGACCCAAGACAGCTTTACAAGAGGTCTACATTTAGCCTATTTTCAAATGCTAAAAAGGCGTTCTGGTACACGGCCAAAACGACTAGTTTGGTGTGAAAGAGTATTCTTTCTTCTTCAAATTAGTGAAATAAAATTTTTGGGTAAATAAAATCGCGAGCGCTGAGATAGCGAACTAAATGCAGCACTTCTTCCTGAAAACGTGACCTTTGACCCGAGCGTAACGAAACCGATTACTGCAAGAAAACCCGGAAGAAAAGCAAATGCTTCGTTATTTTGAAACAATTTCTAGTGATATCTCTCCGAAATCATGATTGCAAGAAACTATTTCCAGATATGAAATCTTACAGGGTCAAAAAAGGAGCTAAAGGGCGCATTTTGACACAATAACTTTGTTTGCTGAGAATTGAAGTCAATGACCGTTAACGAATTCCAGTGAAATTTGCAAACTTGAAGTATCTTAGCCGATACTTACCTGAATATTTATATTGATAGAAGAGTCGTCTTCTTGGATTAACCTTCAAAAGAAGCAGGATCCAGATTTGAAAACCTCTAAAAGAAGAAATGTTTAATGTTCCGTGACCTGCCCGCTGCTATAAATTAGCTTAAATTCCATGCACATGCCGACCGCATGTTTGTCGTAAAACCAACTGAACTCCACTGACAGTTTCCATGGGCAACCCCAAAATAAACAATCCCCAAAAATGTAAAGTGAAATTGGCTGTCTTCATGAACAGTTAGAAGCTAGAGTCAAGTTCCATTACCTTTTAAAGGTGCTTGATTCTACTTTGTTCACTCAGTAGTTACTGTCACGTTCGAATACTGCGTAGTATCGGTCACGCCAAAACACTGCAGACCGTGCAGACTGAGTAAGTTTCCCATACAAAGTCTTGTACGCGTTTGTATGGAACGCCAGAACTGTCTTATGATACTTTTTTTTATTATATTGGGTGGTTATGTCATTATATTGAGTAGTTATGTTATTATATTCGGTGATTAACTCATTATACTCGGTGCTTATTCCATTATACTCGGTGCTTATGTCTTTATATGCGGTGCTGTCTTCATTATATTCGGTGCTTATTCCATTATATTCGGTGCTTCCCTCGTTATATTCGGTGCTTTCTTCGTTATATTCGGTGCTTTTTTCCTTATATTCGGTGCTGTCTTTATTATATTCGGTGCTTATTCCATTATATTCGGTGCTTACTTCATTATATTCGGTGCCTACTTCATTATATTCGGTGCTTACTTCATTATATTCGTTCACTCACATTTCGAGACCAGACATGGCGGTTCAATCGGTTCGACCTTCACGTGCTTTTTACGTGTTGACTTTTTACGTGCCGACAGTCACGCAACGCACATAAAGTCAAAAAGCAGATTGCGATCAAACGAGTATGTTTCAGAGAACAACACATTTTTTTGCTGCATACGATTGCATAAAAAAGGTCTGTTTTGAAAAGCAGTGTCGGCTGCTGTTCTAAACCTTGTTAGTTCTTCACTGTTTGACCGACGCGACAGCGATAAACCTGAGAAGTTAAATACTTGTGTTTCACCGTTCGATCGACGCGACAACATAAACCGGAGAAGATAAACATCTCGCCCCACTGTGGCCATAGAGCAATTCGGGTGATAACAATTGAGTTTTTAATTTCGAGGGGTCTGAGTTTTCGGGGTCTGTTTCGGGGTCTGAGTTTTCGTGACACCCGTTTTTCCCGGCTTTCCCTAGACTACCTCCAAATTGTACGACCCCTTGCGAAGACTGGTGACGATCATATCGAAGAAAGCACCGAATATAATGAAATAAGCACCGAATATAATGAAGTAAGCACCGAATATAATGAAGTAAGCACCGAATATAATGAGGTAAGCACCGAATATAATGAAGTAAGCACCGAATATAATGAAGTAAGCACCGAATATAATGAAGTAAGCACCGGATATAATGAAGTAAGCACCGAATATAATGAAGTAAGCACCGAATATAATGAAGTAAGCACCGAATATAATGAAGTAAGCACCGAATATAATGAAGTAGGCACCGAATATAATGAAGTAAGCACCGAATGTAATGGAATAAGCACCGAATATAATAAAGACAGCACCGAATATAAGGAAAACAGCACCGAATATAACGAAGAAAGCACCGAATATAACGAGGGAAGCACCGAATATAATGGAATAAGCACCGAATATAATGAAGACAGCACCGCATATAAAGACATAAGCACCGAGTATAATGGAATAAGCACCGAGTATAATGAGTTAATCACCGAATATAATAACATAACTACTCAATATAATGACATAACCACCCAATATAATAAAAAAAAGTATCATAAGACAGTTCTGGCGTTCCATACGTTTGTCTATTGAATCAAAAGTCAATTCTGCGCTTGTGCAGCCTGTGGATAAATGACAGACTTTCAGATATATTTAACACTATTTTGTAACTAGACCCAAAAAAAAGAGTCACAATGAAAAGCCCAAACAAGTGTCTGCAGTAACACAGCGGTCAAACGTCTGCGCATGTGCGAGCAGTGGAGCAACTAAAAGGCAGCCAAAATATTTTCATGACACTGTTCTTTTCGTGGGTCATCGGTATCCTATAAATGACATTTTCCTCGTTATTTATATATTTGTTTATGTTTTAGCCGGTACAACGAGAGCTAACAGAAATGACTTGAGAGTTAACAATTGTTCTACCTTCTGCTTGTTGCAGGTCTTTCTTTTCCGTGGTATGTATTTTCCGTGTTCCTTGAATTTTTTGTCCGCCTCGACTTTGCACTTAGTGCACCAGTTTTTTCCAGGTTTGTAGTTTAGAAAAGATTTTCCCACCTGGTCAAAGACCAGGTACAGTCGGTTTGGGATCGCTATTTTGGCCAGCTATGCCCCCATGACGATGGACATGAACTTCGTTTGTCGTTTCGATTCATCTCGTTCCTGTGCTTCAGACAAATCAAGGATCCGGATGGAATCCCTCAGTCCTTGCCAAAATTTTTCCAGCTCGTCTGAGCGAAGCTGAATCACTGCAATTGTCTTTTTCTTCTCCCATTTTTCCTTCTTTTACACATCGTTTGTCGTCCGTTTCCGGCGTCACGCATCGTGTGATTAATAAAAACAAATAAAAATATACTACGCCGTCGGCTCGTAGCATGACACGGGTTTTAAGACTTACAAACTTTTTTGGTAAAGCTCAAAACAAAATGGTAAATCAACAGAATACCGGTAACTTAATAAACTTTGTGTCTGAAAAGTCTTAAGTTTTCCTTTTACCTGCTTTCTTTTCCTTTTACAGATTTCTATGAACTTTTCAATTTTTTTTCGTAAATTTTGCGTGACACCGGTTGTTTCCCATGTTTTCCTTTAAATTTTTGCGCGGGAAATTGGCGCGCGGCTGCCAAAAAATGTACCAATTTGCGCATGCCGACGTTTGACCGCGGTGTTGTCTGCAGTCTGCACGGTCTGCACTGTTTTGGCGTGACCGATTCGCGGCATTCGAACGTGAGAGTAGTGGACAAAGTCGACGCAAACAAATAAATTCAAGCACTTTTAAGGTAATGGAACTTGACTCTAGCTTCTAACTGTTCATGAAGACAGCCAATTTCACTTTACATTTTTGGGGATTGTTTATTTTGGGGTTGCCCATGGAAACTGTCAGTGGAGTTCAGTTGGTTTTACGACAAACATGCGTTCGGCATGTGCATGGAATTTAAGCTAATTTATAGCAGCGGGCAGGTCACGGAACATTAAACATTTCTTCTTTTAGAGGTTTTCAAATCTGGATCCTGCTTCTTTTGAAGGTTAATCCAAGAAGACGACTCTTCTATCAATATAAATATTCAGGTAAGTATCGGCTAACATACTTCAAGTTTGCAAATTTCACTGGAATTCGTTAACGGTCATTGACTTCAATTCTCAGCAAACAAAGTTATTGTGTCAAAATGCGCCCTTTAGCTCCTTTTTTTGACCCTGTAAGATTTCATATCTGGAAATAGTTTCTTGCAATCATGGTTTCGGAGAGATATCACTAGAAATTGTTTCAAAATAACGAAGCATTTGCTTTTCTTCCGGGTTTTCTTGCAGTAATCGGTTTCGTTACGCTCGGGTCAAAGGTCACGTTTTCAGGAAGAAGTGCTGCATTTAGTTCGCTATCTCAGCGCTCGCGATTTTATTTACCCAAAAATTTTATTTCACTAATTTGAAGAAGAAAGAATGCTCTTTCACACCAAACTAGTCGTTTTGGGAAAAGCCGTGTACCAGAACGCCTTTTTAGCATTTGAAAATAGGCTAAATGTAGACCTCTTGTAAAGCTGTCTTGGGTCGTTAATTTAGAAAATTCGTCAAATATTTAAGTTCTCATCAAATCACGATCTATTTAGCTCTAAATAGACAAGAAAGGAAGTACAAATACGACGTGCAATCAGTTTGTAATGAAGATTTTTACTTTTGAGTTCACGAGCCTCTGAATATGCCGCTCATTTTCGATGGATTTTGGCCGATTTGGGGCATCGAAACGAAAAAATTGCGGAAAAAAATAATTTTCGATTTATCGAACTTAAAACGATATTTTTGTAACTAGTGCCCGTAGGGCTTCATTCTGGGCGAGTTTGAAGAAATTCGATTTTTTCGCTATTACCAAGTCTAGTTGATATTTAGGCGAAGCTGCTCTTAAGAGCGATTTTCTCGGAAAGTCGAGAATCGGAAGACAGTCACCTAAAATCGATTTTTCTTTTATTTCGCCAAAACATACTTTTGGGTAGCTTATTCAAGGAAAAATAGTTTAAAGTTCCAACGATTTATTTTACCGCCAAAATTTAGGAGAGTTCGAAATTTGCATATAATGGCGGTTTTTGCGGCTTAAAATGTTCAAAATTTTACGCTCCTTTACGAAAACAGCAGGGGCGTAAAAATGATCCCATGAAAGCGAAACCGGGCACAAATATTATTTCATTCTTATACTTTAAAAGGATGTGACATTTTTCTTGAATTTTTGTTTGTAGCTTTTCAACTAAGCGTATTTGTACAGCCACCATTTGCGTCTCTTGGCAAGGAACAATAAAGGCCAACTTTGACTAGTACAAATGACCTTTGACCCTAAAATATATTTTCCATTTACAGTAGCTACCTGATGATGTTTTCTCCAACACAATCTATTTATCCTTTCCAACGCCATACGCGCGCCAAGCTGTAATGCTGTCGCCGTAAAATGCAAAATTGTTAAGCTTGCTGATGGTGGGGATCTTTCTACTGTTTTCTACCAAATCTTCAGTGGTCTCCATTGAAACAACCCGCACTCCGTGTATTCTCCCCCCCCCCCCCCCCACATGTGAGAGAGGAGCATCTTTGAGCTGATGTGCTGTAGTTACGTCATTCCCTTCGTTGATGAAGGTTCTGACGTGAGATTTGTATGTTGCTGCTAACGCATCGGCAGCACCTTTTCCGCCTTGTGTGTCAGAAAACTCAATACGGTGTATCTTGACGCCGATAGAGGCTGATATCACTGGGCAAGAAAGAATGGTTGAAGATGAGTGATAACAGCCGGCGTTGTCTTGTCGTAAATATGCTCCGCTAACTTCTTTGTTGTCCAGCTTAATGGTGCTTAGTACATCTTGCATTATTTTCACCAATGAGGAACTTTCTTGGTTGCATGACTCGATGATATGAATAAAGCCCTGCCACTGGAGCACACCATCCAAGCGACGGTACACCACAGAAATATGCCAAGAAATCCCTCGCTTACCGAACCAATCTATTTGAGATTCTTGATATCTCTGCGGCAGAAATTTCCTTGCCCAGTCGTTGACAATTAAGATGTTTACTCGTCAAGTTGTTCCAAAACGTCTAACCGTGCCCGGTATTGGTTACTTGATCTCAAGATGTGACTTTTTCAGGAGAGGATGGAACAGGAACAGCTTCGTCCTTTTCATCATCCGATGGAAATTTTGTTTCGCTGAGGACGCGTTCAATCTCTGTCAGGTTTTCAATAAGACCTTGGCATCTGTCACAACTGTCCGTGTGGTCAAAAGTCATTTTTACTAGTCAAAGTTGGCCTTTAATTGTTCCTTGCCAAGAGAAGCAAATGGCGGCTGTACAAATACCCGTTGTTAAAAAGCTACAAACAAAACTTCAAAAAACTTATTACACGATTTTAAAGTATAAGAATGAAATAATATTTCTGGCAAGTTTCGTTTTCACAGGATCGTTTTTACACCCCCGCTGTTTTCGTAAAGAAGCGTGAAATTTTGAATATTTTAAGCCGCGAAAACCGCCATTATATGCAAATTTCGAACTCTCTTAAATTTTGGCCGTAAAATAGATCAAACTATTTTTACTTGAATAAATTTCACCCAAAGGTATGTTTTGGCGAAATAACAGAAAAATTGATTTTTCGTGACTGTCTTCCGATTCTCGACATTCTGAGAAAATCACTCTTAATGACGAAATTGTCAAATACGAAGCTAAAGAACCGTGACGAAAGTCTCTCTCGATTCTTTGCCGAAATTCGCAAGAGCGCTGGCTGCGACTATGAGCCGGACATCTTAAGGGTTATGTTAGCTGCCCTCGACAGACACTTCAAACAAAATGACAGCAAAATATCCATAGCAAAGGACCGAGAATTCGTCAAGTGCAGACAGGTCCTGGAGGGAAAACTGAGCAAGAAAAAGGCAACGGAAAACGACCAAATGCAACACAACCAGTATTAGAATTAGAATTAGTAATATTAAAACTAGTACTACTACGTACCATATTTATTATAAGAGCGATTAAGTCCTAAGTGAAACATCATTAAAATTATAAGAAACAGTGATTGCCATGTCGCAAGCATTCTTTAAAGCCAGTAAGAGTGGTCTGGGTTTTGTTTGTAGTTGGAAGGCTGTTCCATAATGTAGCACCTCGATACTGCAGGCTACGTTTTCCTCGGAGAGTGGTCTGGGGATAACGACGCTATTAGCCGAGCCTCTCAAGTTATAGGTAACTTGTGTAACATAATGTAACATAAATTTGGGTCATTTAAGGGTTGCACGTGACTAAATATCGCACAGTCATGAAAAAAAATACTACGCTATGTTAAACACTATAAAATGTAATATTCTGTTCTCTTCTGCTGTATTCGGCTGTACTGTAACCTCTAGTTTACTATAACAACTATTGCTTCTTCCTATAGGGTTTCGAGATAATGAAGATTCTCCTTTGGGAAACATTAAGGCATTTAAGCTCAATTTCTGACCCTTGAAACAAAAACTGACATAAAAATAGATTCTAAGATTAGTGGCACTTTATCTCTCCTCACTGGATTGACAAAAGAAGATAGAAGTTACCTGGCGAGCAATCTTGACATCCGTCAACTCCCTTAGTTGAAAGATTTTTAAATGTTCCTAAGGGACATGGCGTAAATGCTGTGTTTTTTTGGCTGAATCCAGAAGCCAAGAGAGCGGACGTATATGCTCTACGTTTACGGTCATCGAGTCCTTTGACGTAAATAGCTTCTGCCTCGGAACTGACTGGACTCCTAGAAAAATAATTTTGCTCTTCTGGATTAAAAGTAACAACATCTAAGTGTTCCACATTATAGATCCTCTGGTATGGGTTAGCAATAAATACTCACCAAGACTGAAATTAAAAACTTTTGCAACACTGACACCGTTGCGTGGTGGCGAGTGCAGTTGAAAAACAAATTTGCAGTATTTATGGCTACGCGTTATTACCTCATTTCAAGTAGAATTTCGAATAAATCAGCACGAGTAATTTTTTCCCAACTTACTAAAACTATGGAAACAATTAGGTCGAGTGCAATTTGTAGTCATGAAAATATTATAATTGTTTATTTATTCCAAATTGCACGAGAATAATTGTGTAGTTACTTTTTAATGAAAGGTTCAACGATAAAACCAGGAACATGGAACATTCCGGAACATCCCGGAACATCGAATAATTATAACAATTATGAGAAAAAAAAAATAAATTACACAAAAATAAACTGGTATCAGCTCTGAATATAAAAAAAAACAAAACAAAAGCATAGCAAAAAAGAAAAAATAACAAAGAAATATGAAAATCACTGCAATGAGTGAAGGCTCGCAACTGAATAGACTAATTCATTCCTTCCAGTCGTTCGCCATCAGTTTAATCAGGTGACTGTCCCTTATTCCCAGATTCCGTTTTTCATAGAAACCAACTCTTTAATCAGACCGAAATAAATATGGCAACACCAGTGTGATTTCTTTATTCAATTCATTAGGTCAATTCAAAGATATGCGTATAAACGCTTTCTCATAAAGAAATAATGTCTCCATGAAATAGAAATAGATGCTCTTCGGCATTGAGTTTCTTGTCTAAACTAGTTCAGACTGCTCGAGCTCTGATGATTTATTAATAATAACTTGCTTGTGAATCGGGCGTCCGGAAAGGTCGAGTCTGCACTCGGTTTGTCACAATGCCAGGCGTTCCTAGCGGAGAGCGCGAAATCTGGGGATGATAATTGCAACATGAAGACGGAACAGTGACAAAACTATTGCTACTGACTTAACAAACAACTGTATGATGCTCAGACGAACACCTCAGATGCTGAAGAGACCAGGGATTAACAAAGGAAACGCAATTAATTACCTTGCATTCATCGTCCAAATCGTCCATGTTTGTGTTGAAAAGCAGAGTGCTGTAAAGCCACGTGACGCAATTGACAGGAAAAAAGAGGAGCCTGCACTCATTATGGTCAGTTGAACGAATACCCAACGCTTCCTACCCCTCCCCTACCGACTCCCCTACCCCCAAAAGTAATTTTTCATATTTCGAGCTGATACCAGTTTATTTTATTTTTGAAAATTTAATTTTACATATCTTCTCATAACTATTATAATTATTCGATGTTCGGGATGTTCGATGTTCCTGGTTTTATCGACAATACATAAATTAATTAAACAATGCCCCCAGTGCTTGAAACAATAGGAGCTGCAGGATAAGAGAACGAATCAAAATACAGGTCTGGAAGAGGTACGGGACTACTGCCTTTAATACGAGATGTCAACAAGCTTCACATAACAGCAGCAACTCGGGCTAATAGCTATAACGCTGCGTAATAATGAATAGGTGAGTGACGTAAAGATCGTGTCCATGAAGCATTCAGTAAGTGTCCTCCAAAAGCAAAGTTGTATTCCTGTCGAAATGCGTTCTGTTTTCCACTGTTGAGAACCTCCAAACAATTCTTCTAGAGGAGAACGCTAATTTAATAACCGAGACATTTGGTTGAACTAGCGATATTTCCATACCATAGACAAGAAAGTCCACTTTATACTTGACCGCAGTCATCAGTAGCGCGGTTTTGTTTTGATTCTGACCTTCTTGCAACCCGAAGGACGATATCATTGCTTCTAATCCATTATAGCTCTCTTTACCTTCGGCCGAGTGCATATCCCTTACCATTTCGAACTCTTTAAAGTTTGTTTTGTGGTTCTAAGTACAGAATTTTGCCGTTTTCTATCCACGACACACAACGCCATGTTTGTTTCGATGCGATTAAAAAAGTATCTTTCCCCACCCTCTACAATATGCAAAGGAACAAAACAAAATAGGTACCAAGGAAATCTCTGGGGAGTGGGAAAGACGCAATCTCTTAGTATTTTCCAAGGACCACTTGCCTTACCTACCCTGCAAGGGAGTTTATAGGCGCCTTTAGCTACCTCTACACGGAATTAATAATGAAAAGTTAAAGGGCACCTATCCCCCAAATTTTTTTTCGCTAAAATGAATCCACTTGTGATTTGAAGCATTTAGGCGAAAAAAATTTTGAATTTCGTTGAATCCTCGATTTGCTATGCCCTTTCAAAGTCGCGCAAGAAGTGTTACACGACCGCGTTTCAGGGAGTCTGGGGCGGCGGTTACTGATGACGTCTACCCAGGAACCAAACACAATGACGCCTCAGTCAGTTCTCTGTATTTGCTCGAGAAAATGGAAAACAAAACTTATCGTTCCAATATATTTTGGGACTAAAACATTCAAGTTTTGTTTCAGAATCATTTCTTTTTCGTCAGTGGAGTAAGAGTTGGGTTTCGATTCGGAAGACACCGAAATAAACTTCGATCGAGCACGTTCGACAACTGCGAACTCACTGCTTAGAGCTTTAGGAACAATTTGCAATATTTCAAGTGACGACGGGGAAGACTTCTTTGCGGACGAGCTGCTTGTATATTAGGAATGGAAAGCTAGATACGAAGTGGAGGAGCAAGCAAACGAAAAGCAGGAAAGAAAACTCAAGGACTGCTTTGGATGGTAATTTCGTCGCCTAAACACAAGACTCCCACGCGTGTTTATAACCTGTTTACATTTGTCAGTAGCGAGAATGTATTTTGTCAAGGTATGGTTGTTCTATTAAATCCAGTTTGTGTTTTACTTTCTAGAATGCTTCATGTTTATAAGAGCGATGTTAGTGTTGCAGTTTTCGAGACTCCATGACCTCCAAAACACTGGCTTCGATCGATTGAAAATCGTAGAGTTGTTTGGACCTGAATTTTTGAAGCTACGGGAAGCAAGGCGGAAGGAAACATTTCATACAATTACCGATTTCACATTGCCACATGTTTTAAGTCGTAATTCCAAATAACCAGTGTAAATTTTTTTCAGAGTTTGTAGTAAAAATCTTCGGATAAGCGAAAAGGATGTGTTCCCTAAGCGGTCCGCAGATAATGTTACGCGGTCATGTTTTCGACACTAATGTATAGAACGTTTGTCGCGCCACTGATTTCCAAACTTTCGAAAAACTCTGTGAGTGTAACAATTTTGTTATCGTGTAATTCTAAAGGATTAATCTTCGACTTTAATCTAAATGGAAAAAGAAATAAGTGCTGGTTGGCGGCGTACAGTTGCGACTTTTTTACACATCAGTATATTTGGTCGTAACGCTTCTTGACTGATCACACAACTTTGCCGGTTATTTTATAAATACTGCGGGACTGGAAGATATAGGTTGTCGGTAGTATTTCGACAAATTACTGGTTGGCTTTAAGCAGAAGATTTTGAAAATAGCGTTTGAAAGTCTGCGGAACAAATTCCAGTGAGAGTTCTTCAATGGTTCTCACAGACTCAGTTCGCTTGTTTCGGTTCGACAAAATCAACCATCGTTTATGTCTTTATCGTTCCATTGATCGATCATCGCTAGTAAATTGTACAGGGTATCTTTTTTTAGATCTGGGATATTGTTGCAACAGCCAATAGCACTTCTGGAAGGCATTTCTGCGCCCTTTTCGTATGTGTATTGCATCATCCTGAAGGAAATGAGAGGACGTGAGATATTCGATCTTCCTGGGTAGACGTCGCAACAGCCGCTGGACCCATTCTCCTCAAACTCCGTCGTGAAACAAAATGGCGGTGTTTTGGGGCTATTTTCGAGATTTCGTCGGGGCACAGAAAATCGAGGATTTAACTGAATCCAAATTTTTTTTTCGCAGGAGTATTTCAAATAACATGTAGATTCGTTTTAGCAAAAAAAAAAAAAAATTGGGGTTAGGTGCACTTTAACATTGAAAAGTTAACAATGAAAAGTTAACAATGAAAAGTAAACGATGAAAAGTTAAACAGACTTCCGTTACCGTCTTACGTTTTAGTATGCCGTCATATTGTGCCCATCAGACGAAAATACTGACATGTAAAGGCCACGTTTTCGATCAGGAACTAGGATTTCGCTTTGATTTCCTTTCCCAATATTTTAACCCCAATAGTCCTCCGTCCTACGGACTTCGCACTAAAAGTAGACTACTTCAGCCATTGCTTATATATTAAATGATTACCGAGGAAGCAGACAGTCCCCTTGGTGCCCATCCACAAATCTTATGACATTTCTAAACGTTTTAGTGAACATTCCAATAATGGTGGAAAAATAATGATTGAAATAATCGGAGGATCTTCGGAACTCTTCGAAAATCATCTGCTCCATTCGGAAATCTTCGAAATTATTCAGGTGACACTCAAAAATCTTGGAAAGAGTTCAGATGATCTTCGTAAGCTTTTGGAACGCTTTTAACAAGTGCAATGATATGGGGCATTTCTTCATCATATCTGGAACTGCACCTGAAAACTTGCACGCCAAAAGTGTCACCTGATAACATGCATATGGTGAACCAAGTTCTCGAAACTAAGCATAACTTTTGTCCCCCGTTTGTTGGAGGGGCTACCACATCCACTTGTTTCAACACATTCGTAGCAGAACCAGCTTCCATTCTCAAACCGTTCCATCCAACCAAGGATGTAATTTCAAGCTCAAAATAGAAGGCCAGGAGCTGACGTGCTGCATTGACACAGGAGCTCAAGTATCCATGACTCCCAAATCCATCTACAAGGTGTTATATAAAAAGCTGTCAGAATCGGACAGATAATTTGTCGGGCAGGAGATGTTGTTAGGCGATTCTTGGATGTGCACCCATGAACCTTAGCCTAGATGAAACAGAAGTCTAATAATGAGTACACGTAGTTGGAGGGGCATCCAAGTTGTTTCTCGGAATACCGGCCAACAAAAGTCTTGGCCTTATTCATTAGATCCCAGGGACGCAGTGTCAAAGAAGTCCACCGCATGCCTTCTCCTGTTATCTGAGGTAAAGGAAGACATTATAAACCAGCCGCTCATTATAGACAATCTAAAGGGCGGGCACAAAAACATCTGAAGAAAGATCCATACACTTTTGCCTGACCACTCCAAGGAAAGTATAATAGCCACTTCTGAAAAATCTGCAAGTGGAGTTTGAATGAGGGCTACAATGTGACGCTATTGGATCAGCAGACGAGAAGAATTGTGTTCGTCGATTGTGATAGTGCCGAGGCTGATGGCGGGGCACGATATCCGCTGACCACGCAAAGCTTAACCAAGCAGCCCGTTTGGTCCGTTTGGCTATTACTAGCCAACTGTCAAAGAATTATTAGGAGGTCTCACAGAGGAACTGAATGGGTATTCTCCAAGCTCAATGCTTAGCCAGGGTTTAACCAGATAGTCCTGAAGCCAGAAAGTGCCAAGCTAGCTATCGTCATTGTGGTCTTTCGCCTTTTTATATTCAAGATTCCGCCCTTAGGAATATCAACGGCCCCGAAATATTTCAAAAAGAGGATGGATAAACATTTGCCTGTAAGAGAGGGGCTTAAGGTGAGACATGAACGATACTCTAGTCATGGGGAGAGTCCAAGCGGAAAATGATCAGTGAATTCTAATTTATAGTCAAGTTTGGGAGCTTGGCATGCAACAAGGCAGCAGAATTAGGGTGTGTTATTAAGACGGCTGTAAGGCCATTCCTCACATTTGCATTGCGCATCCTTACTGCGCATAATTTATGGCATCATTAGCGCGCGCTCGTGCACGCGCATATTGAAAACATGACGGATTTGCCTTGATATTGAGCTCTGTCAGTTGAAAAATGGCTCCAGCTCACCAACGAGCACGGGCAAACCAATTTTTTTTCCAGTCATTGTAATCAACTAATCATAAGCTTTGCGTGATAAAAGACTGATCTAATTTCTATTGCTGAAAATTGAATAAATGAGAAAAATAGCAGACGCACTGTGGTCTTTTCTATTTTGCAGTCGGTAACCACGTCAAGAAATTTGGTTCAAATTTTTAATCAAGGATTTAGCTTTCTGCCTGAATCAAACTTAAAATGTTTATTTGTGTTCGACACAATGTATTGACTGTAGTTTAATGCGTGTTCTTATGAGTCTGGGTTCACAAAGATTTTGCAATTACTGGGAATGCGTTCTTATAATAAGTCTTAAATAATGCCAAAATGGGACATTTTCAATGCCTCACTGATCCTTAATGAGCATGGGCACCCCGGTTTTTTATTTCAAAATTGAAGTTATAATATTCGAAGGAGATTAAATTTCGATAAACATTTCAAAATAAAAATGAGCGATAGAAATTTTACACAACGTTTCGATGTCGTCATGACATCATTATCAAGTGACAAGAAAATAACGGTTCAGCAGTGTTATATATGCGGTGAGAGGTGTGACTGTTCATTAACATATTTGTTTAAACAAATAGTTTGGCGCCGATGGAATCCGATTGCGTGTTCAGGCTAGGTTTCTTTTAGGTTCCTATAATATGATAAATATTCAGTGGACAAAGTTTGAACAAAACTCTATTGTCACTTTCATTTCAGAAGAATTGCCTTAAAGCAATGCTATAACTGCTTTGGCTACGAACTGCGAGGCAGTGGAAGATAGCCAGTATTTTAAATTCGCATTGGCGAATAACACGGCAAAATTGGTGCAATCGACAGTAAGAAACCCCATTGGTTCCATTACCCTCAACAGGTCTTTCAAAGATACTTTTTAAAGGTGCAATAACGAGGTTTGACGCTTTTTCCGTTCAGTTCTTAGCAAGAAGCATTTGATAAATTAGAGTTTCCCCGTGTTCTGCAGGCACAAGTGCTAGAAACAGCTCTTCTGGCTAGAAGAGCTGTCACGACCGACCCTTGCTCGGGTTTTTACGTAAATTTTCTCGGGCTGCACTGAAGAGATTTACATCTCGCGAAGCCCCTTGCTAAGGCATTTTCGTTTGCGATTATTGTTAGCTGTTTTTGATGAGATTGTGCAACTGACAATTAAGAGGAAATGCCCACACACACAAAAAATCAAATTTATTCAGCAAGGCTAGAAAACTCAAATTCTCTCGTCTTTGCATATAGCTGCATGTCCTCTAGCAAGAGTGCAAAGAGGCTGAGTTTTTTCCTTGAAACAGTTTTGTCTCTCCAAGAAAAACGTCATTTTCGATCTAACCTTCAGAATCAATTTCGCGAGCTCCAACAGGACTCAAAATCACCCATTTTCATTCCATTCGTATTTCCGATCTCGACTGTTGAGCGAGGAAAATTTGTAACACAACCAGCTTATTGCAGAACTATTCCTTAATGATTTGGCGATAAACAAAACCAAAGTGTTTTCCAACGTTTAGTTAGTCAGTCGGTTAAAGAATTGTCATTTTGATCATGTGCCATATCTCGGAATTCCAAAAGATTTTAGAATCCAACTATACTAAGATAGGTCTTTCATTAAATGTCAAGTTTAGTTTGGGCAAATGATTAGGCACTCGTCAAAAAATTATTCAATGTAGTTCACAAAAGACACAAAATCACGCCAGCGGCTATCAAGTGCGTGACCAAACTATTATCGCTGTACTAGCATATTTCTTCAGTTCGAAACGTCAGCATTACCAAGCTATAAATAACATAAACATAATAATAACAATAACATGTTCATCGTCTTTCTAATATCCTGAATCTCGCAAACTAATTCTTTCCCTGCATATTTTCAGCGGCGTTCTCGTCAACGCTCATATCCGACTTAGGAGAAAAACAGTTACTGCCAATTACCATATATGCATTATTGTATGTGTCATCTACCTGTGTTATTTTTGTCGCTTTTTCAGCCAGTAGTAACTGCTAAAGCGTTATTCAATATGTGACTTTCGGGTTGCCATTTTGAAGACGTCTGTCAAGATGTGCTGATCGTGCGTTACAACATTTTTTTACATAGAGATGAGGGTCGGGATTTCAGAGCTTTTAACAGATCGTCACTTTTCTTTGTTTGAATTTTAAGCCATAAAGATCTGGTTAGTGTGTAGCATTTTATCGCGTTGCCTAAGAACGGAGGCCCTGCGTTGGAACTAACATCGAGATATTGGAAAAATTCTAACGCTTTTTCTTTCGGCAATAATCCCAACCCCACCCCTATCCTGTGTGCGAAGACTTATGCTGGACAAAAAACGCGGAGCGATCGAAGATGGCGGCTTACTTGTTATTGCCAATTACTGGGGATTTCTGCCTGAGAGCAGGTTGAACGATTAGACCGAACAACACAACGGAAAACGCAAGAACATCTGCATAGGAACTGGGTAATACTGAGCGATTTTTGGGATTCAAATTCACCAGACCAATGCGTACAGGTTATGCAAACCTAATGGAACACCGTTGAAATTTCGGGTAAAGAATATTGTTTGACAGTCAAGACACGATATCCGAGCTTAGTTGGACATATTTATGTTGTTTTATGCTTAAGTGACCCCGATAATCTCGCAATATTTTGAATTGAAGCGATGTAATGACAAAAACAATGGTAGTACTTTTGGTCATGCATTCGACTGCTCGCGTGTTTTTAATGCTTTTGTGTATGATTTGAATAATTTTTTGACGGGTTCCTAATCATTTGCTCAAACTAAACTTTACATATACTGAGAGACCTATCTTAGTAGTATGATTAAAATTTAAAATCTTTTCTAATTCTAAGACACGGCACATGATCATGATCAAAATAACAATTCTTTTCACCGACTGACTAACTCATCGTTGTAGAACACTTTGGATTTGTTTACCGCCAACTAATTAGATTAATCCAATATTCTTGAAATTGTGCTTTTTTGGACAAGTAATAGTTCTGCATTAAGTTGGTGGTATTACAACGTTTCTGCGCTTTATAGTTGTCACTTGCGAACCGATGGAAAATGGTCGATTTTCGGCCCAGTTACAACACCTTAGATTAATGTCTGGACGTGTAATCGATGTCGTTTTACTTTGAAATACCAAGACATCTGAAGAAAAAACTACATAGCATTTGTACTTTTACTAAGGCCTACGTATATGAAACAGTAGGGCAAATTCTAATTTTTAAGCCTTAACGAACTATTTTTCATTTCTGTAAACATTTGCTGTTAATAATACTCAGTGAGTATTATCCAGTGGGAATTTTGCGTTCGCCAGGGAACGCAGAAATAATCTCAAGAGGGTTGTTACAGCAGGCGTTCTTCCTTTCTCCCAGTCCCCTCTTTCCCCATTTAACACCTGCTACGCAGGCTAGGCTTTTTTGTGCTAATTTAATCACTCTAAATCAATTTTTTTTTTTTCATCACGATTGTTGTTCTCTTCGTGACAATCTTGCCACTGTTGAAAAGCTAATAGGGGACTGGGAACTGGCTTGTAACTTTCACACCTGGGGTTCCCTTAATTTTGCAGTATCCACACGCTGCCGCCGGGTTTCTGGAAAGCACCGTTAATCAGCAAAAAAATATTGAACTGAAAGATTGTAAAGTTATTCCGAAAAGAACATCTGATGCGCATGGTCATGACATCGATTACCGCTGTGGACTCAGAATTTTTCGCTTCGATGCTTGTAGCAAACTGAATACAATTTAAATACAGATAAAATGTTTACTTAAATCTTCTCAACAAAATTTACGACAAAAAGGTTATTTCCGGATACTAACAGGTATATTGTACATCGTTTCTCGAACTTTAATATTCTAGCAGTTCGATTCTCCATCAGCCTGCAAAAAAGGAAGAAAGCAAGAACAGACTAAGCATCGCTTTCATGACAATGAAGGGAGATAAAAGTGTTTTGCATCGCGTTGAGTTTATTCTGCATTTTTTGTTTGTTTAAAACAGGTATTAGCCATGAAGGTTTCGCTATAAAAGCAATACTAGTTACACAAGTTACAGATATTATAGAAATATACAGACCATGTTTTGTTTTATTTTTTTGTGATTCTTGTTTAATATCCTTTTTTTGCATGTTAATTTTCATAGTATTCTTTATCCCTGCTGGGCTGCCAGTACTGTTTGGGGGAAGGGGAGGAGGGAAACTTGAGCCTGCAGATTAATCGAATAGCAGTATCTCAATGGGCTCTGAATTCGAGATTACGATATGGTTACGTGAAACTGGTCAGCGGATATCTTGTTTTGACAGGTGTCAATTGACCAAAACATGGATGCTCAATATCAAATATTTACGTTAGGTGACGGTCAAATGCTGTGGAGGACGCCATCCGTGTGAAACGGGATGCTGTAACGCAGCTTTCCGAGTAATAGGTTTAACAATCCAATGCGTTTATTCAGCAACAATGTTATGACGACTTACGGTTTACAAATCGAAGATAACAAGATATCTCACCAAATGTCCCAGTTTCAGGACTGCCAAAGACTGTAAAGAAACATACTCGAAAAGGACTTCAGGTGAAACTAAACTGGTAACGAAGCTACAAAAACCTTTCAAAAAAAAAGCGTTTCGAAACATTCTCCTTACCACAAGGAGCTGTAACTCAGTGTCCCGTATCTAAAACTTTTTTTTTTTTTTTTATTATTAATTATCTATTTTTTACAGCACGCATACTTACATTATTAATTACAAAAAACTACGAATAAAACTACAACAATACAGCTACTTACGCTAATTACAACTTGCTCTAATTACAATGCTTGACGGAACAACAGTATTATTTAAACCGCTTACGTTACACTACTTTTTAATCGCGGACAATTACTACAAACTTTTACTACGGTTACTAGAACTAGTGAAAACTGCAAAAAACAAAAAACAAAAAACAAAAACGAAAACAAAACAAAAACAAAAAAAAAACAAAAAAAAAAATGACAAAAAGCGACAATTTGCAGTATATTTAGCTATATTTACAGTTTAACTTGTACCTTTGCTCTGCTAGTTTCTATTTCTATTTTGTTTTTAAGGATAGCCAAGAAAGCGTCTAAGAAATAATCTTCCTCATTTTTTGAAGCGGTGTAAATATAATATTTTGCAATTATTGTACAGAGGTTTAAACCGAGACACAGAGGCACGGTATCTGTGATGCCGTAAAGTATTTGTGCTTCAGAGAGCGTGATTACAGTATTGTTTTTTCTGTACCACCAATCAGTAAACTCTGTCCAAAACAGCTGGACGTTGGGGCAAGTTACGAAGAGATGTGTAATTGTTTGCTTTTCAGCACATAAATGACAGCGGTCGTGCTCTTTAATACCGAATTTATGTAATGCAGCATTGGTGGGTAAAATATGGTGTACAATCTTGAACTGAAACATCGAGAGTTGAATATCTTTAGTGGCCTTGAAAGGCATCATGTACGTTTGATAAATTTGCTGGTCGTTCAAATTAGCTCTTTTCAGTCTTTTTTCGGCGGTGGCAGAAACGAACTTCTTTTCAACAAGGTAGTTAGTAGCAAGTTTGCAAGAGAGCTTCTCAAGGGGAATTCTATCCATGTTTGTAGGTTCCGTCGAATGCGGCTGTAATTTGCCTTTCAAAGTTTTAATCCAGTTAGATGGAATTGCTTGGCATAAACCGTAATAGGTTAGAAAGTTAGTTTTAAGGGCAAAGTGAGAGCAGAAATCTCGGTAAGATGTAAATGTGTCACCGTTGAAGATATCTCTAATTTTTTCTACACCCGCTTCATGCCATTCTTTGTAGTACACTGAGTAGTTACCAATCCTGATGAATCTATTGTTCCAAAGAATTTCATCAAGTATTTCCTCTTCTGAGGACGGAGTAAACAAATTGATTGACTGCCAAGCCAACAAGTATCTAAAACTAAGGTATAACGGGATGCATTACTAACTACTTAATAACCGAGAGTGAGATCGTTACGGGAAAATCTCAAACTGAGGCCTTGCCGTATTGACCGAGCGATAGCGAGGTCAATACGGTAGGCCGAGGTTTGAGATTTTCCCATAACGACCGAACGGTCGAGCTTATTAAGTTGTTTATTATATGGCTCATCAATAAAGAAAAAAAATCATTCGAGCGGAAGTCGTCAATTTACATCCAGCGATGCGCGCGTTTACCGATTCATTCATCGTCTCAAACCCAAGTCAAAACTACACAGTCAGTGAACCTCACCACTGTATTACGTATTCCGTTAAAAACACTCATTTCTTTACGGGAAAAGTGACTGTCACAGCCTCAAAAATGTATTTTAGTATCGTGGTACCACAAGTTGATGGGGGAGTTTTTCCGACGTTTGTGGCGAAACGTCAACGCATATAGAAAAGACAGCAAGTGCTTCAAAATTGTCCAAACCAACCGTCTTTCGGTGAAAGAAAATACTAATGCTTCAGAATGCACTGCTCAAAATAAGCTTAACTCGATCTTCGCATTCGCTTTCGACAACATATCTTCGCCTTCTTCATTCTGGGATTTATAGATGAACTTTTTAAGCCTTGTGAACGTCTGCAGTTATCAGAAACACTGATACCGACAGAAACCGTCCGATTGTTTACATCTGATGATCCTGGAAGCTGATTTTCACTTGCTTGTGTCAAAGCGAGGGAATCTATTTCATGAGAACTTTGACGGAGTTCAATACCTCGGTAATTGCTGTGACTAAGATGATAACTTATAAGTTTCTTCGTGGTGTTCTGTTCAGGATGCATGACAGATCTGCTGATGGTGTTTTTCACTAGCAATTTTAGCTTTACTTAAGACTAGGCAGACTTTGATTGTTTTTCACTAGTGCCCGCCAAGGTTACCGGCTGGTAAGTCATCTATATAAATTTTATTAACGAAATATCTCTAAACTTTTATCTACTTACATTCTCGTATTGATTTTAATCGGCTTTCATCGCTTCAATGCGCTTGAATTTTCAGAACCGGGCTCTTCCTAATTTGCATAATCCGTAATCAGCCCGTGGGCATTACGGCTGCATTATGACCGCTCAGATCTCGCTCTTAGCCAATTAGAGCGCGCGTTATATCGGCCACAAGCCAAAGCCATATAATAAGCAATCTAAACGACTGAGAAGACGTTACATGGCTTCCCTTACACATTGGAAGAATGTTTCAAAGTGTTAATTAATAAACAAATATCAAAACTTAAAGTGTTATCAGAGTTTGATTAATGTTAATCTTTCCTATATGAAGAATTAGTTTAGGCTTCCCGACGTGGTCGCACTCCGGTAGTAATGATTCTTTTATCAGTGTCTGAATCAGTTGTCGCTTTTATCTTCATTTGGGCGGTAAGTCAGGATCAAACTTTGTGGATGGGTCTTTCAAAGAACTTCTTTTTCACAGACTGGATGACGAGGATGAGGACCTTCCGAACAAGTCCGTCTTCTCTGAGACAGACTTCGGTTACTCTGGCAAGTGGCCACGGGTTTTTAGGACAGGATTCGTCACGAATGAGGACAATATCACCAACTTGACTGTTGGAGCTAACATTATTCCATTTCTGACGTACCGTTGTAGTAGACAATACTCTTGTTGAATTCGGCGCTGAAAATGGTCTTTGAGGTACTGAATTCTGCGCCATCTTCTTCTTGAGTAAAGGTCTGATCGCGAAAAGTTACCCGGAGGGGGTAAAACTACTTTCGCTTCAAGAGTAAGCAGGTGACTTGGCGTGACTGATTCAGGCGCCTCTGGGTCTGATAATTTTTCTATGGGATGTGGATGGCACGTTCAACCTGAGTTCGATCAGGTCACAATCTTGGGTTAGGAGGAAGTTCTTCACAAAATCGGTGTTTACTTATCTCAAGGCAGCATTGAGCTCAGTTTTCCCTCCTACGAAGTTCGTCCCCTGATCGCATCTCATTTCGCAGACTTTGCCTCTTTGGGTGATGAATCTTCTGAGCACGATACGTGTAATAAATGCATCCGTCTTCACTGGATTTAAGGTCTCTAAAGAGTGTAGCTCGGGAACAAAGAAAGGTGAAAATTAGTCTCCAACGTTTGAGTTCTTCTCGACCTTCTTTAATGTACCATATTGCACTTTCGAAGCTGGTGGGAAACAGAGGAGCGTCCGTTTATAATCCAATAACCAGCTTGTCTAAGGGCGTTGTGCGTTATACCACAGCCTTGATGACCTTGTTCTTGACTGTAATACTGTCTGATCAGAAGCGCAGTTCCGTGACTCCTCTTGGGCATAATAACGGTGTGTTTTTTATTTCATATGCTAAGGCGGCTTTCTGGAGGCGGCCTTCTACTCTGAGCAATTCCCTTTTTTCAAAAAATGGGTCAAGTATAAAGAGTGAGCTGGTCTGCTTCAGTTTTTCATTTCTGTTGTGGGCACTCTGGCGGTTCTGGAACATGCCATCCTTGCTGCCAGGTTCTGGACAGGTAATACATCATGACGAAGATCCAAATCCTTCAAGTCTTTGGAACGATCTTCAATGGGCATGGCTTCCACCACAATTTTACTGTTACTAGCAAAATTGGGCAAGCTCAAATTGACGGATGCACACATCAGTTGCCTGTTTCTGGTGACATCAATAGCACTTTAAGATGTAGCAAAAGACTTTTAATCTATCGTCTACATAGAAGTCGTTCTTCATAAAGTTTGCAGCTTCTTAACAAAACTGCCCTTGGCCAGTTTCAGCAATTGATTGAGGCCAAAATTGGGGATAGACAAACAGCCAGACAGCTCCAAACAGATAGACATTCATGTGATATTCACAAATTTGGCTATTCAGATTGTTGTCTTTAAACCACAGAAATCTCAGACAGAAAGTATCTGTGCTCTGGATTGACATGAAAACTATGAGATATCTGTTCGATGTCACATGTTACTGCTGTGTGCTCTTTTCGAAATCGCGAGAGTACACCAATTAGACCATTCATCATATTGGGTCCTTGTAAGAGCTGTTTCTTGAGAGACTGATCTTGTGAAATGGCACTGCAGTTGAACACTATACGTATCTGGTCTGGTTTCTTAAGGTGATAGATGTCAAAATGTGGGAGGTACCAGTCAGCTTTCCAGCGTTAGTCCTCTGTTCCTCTGGTGGGATGAGTCTGGCATGATTCTTGTTGAAGATCTTCTGGATTAACTCAGTGCAATGTCATATTTTAGTGTCTTGCCATTTTTAAGGAGCTTCCTTTTTATGCTAAGTAGCCTTTTCATACATTGCTTAAGGTTGTTTGGCAAAATTACGTCATCTGTTTTGAAAGGTAGCGGCATCTCCCAGTTTCCTTTTTCATTCCTGTGAAGGTTGGTAATGAGAATGCTTCGGAAACGTTTGTCCTCCACTGGCTCACCCTATTCGGTGCCTGGATTGTTTCGGGCGTGGTGAAGCTCACTGTATACGTAGTCCAACTGCATCATGCCTTTGACTTGCTGGGCTGAAGTTATATCTTTGAGATAGTGTCTTGTCGCAAAGGAGACTTTACAGAGTCGTCTTTGGCACTGTTGCTTGTTCCTCTTTGACATTGTTGCTTGTTGGGACATTGCAGTGGTTATGAAGGCTTTTTTGCTGCCTTGTAATGTCTTCTTTGTTGTCTAGACACACAGGACCAATGACTTTCCAGCCGAACATTTCCTCTTCAGTCCAACGCTCACTTTCTTTGCCGTAGATGAGGCTGGATTGCAGATGGAATATTAAGGCCAATTAGCAAGCCCATCTCTACATCAGACTGATTATGGACGCGATGTGCCATCTCCTCTAGATGTTTCCAGGACACAGCTATTTCTGGTGCTGCTATGTCTTCTTGACTGGCTGTTATTTTCTCTTGAGAATATGCGAATAGAACCTTAACAAACTTGTGCAGATTGTCAATATCCTGGATGCGCAGTCCGTTGACTCTCCATGTGCGAACACTGTTAACGCCTGTAATCGTACTTATTTCCAGGCTCACTTCTTGGCCTTCCACTCCTGCTGTGTCAGCAGGGAATCTGTATTAAAAATATCAGGCGACTGGTCGTCCAGTGCTGCATAGGTTAGTACCTTTGCTGGTGAAAAACTTCAAGACTGTTCGTGCGCAGTAGCGTGTAGGCTGGCTTCGTCCACAAACTTGAGAACAGGCTGACTTAGCTTGGCTGGTGCCTTTCTTTTTGTCTCTGGTCGGATCATGCTGTATAGAGTGCGAATAATGACCTGTCAAAATCTAAACCTTGGAAAGTGCTGGAAGCTGTTTTGAGCCACCTTTTGTTTATAAAAGTCATATGACGTCATCTGTCCATGTTATGGACTTGAGCTGGAGGGATTTCTTTAAAAACTGCCTTAAATACTCTAGGTTTTATTTCCATATATGTAGTTTTTAGGTACAAAACGTTACACAAAAGCCTCCTCCTGTAAATAAATATTGGGTACATTACAGTTGAGAATCTAGGCCACCAAGGCCGATCACTGATTCAAGGTTCAGTATTTTCAGCTTCGTCCGTAGCAAATATCTGTCAAAATAAAGGGACACAGAGCGCAAACAATATTTGCAATGTAAAATACAAAATCGTTTATAAAGCACTGAAAGATTGCAAAATCTTCTCGTAAAGGCTATCAACTAATGGTCTTTTTTGTTTAAAACCTTGTTTTTTCGTGTTGCAATACTTGTTGTTTGGACCCTTGTTTAACTAAATTATCTAAATGTAAACTTTTTAATTAAGGTTCGAGAATATAGAACAAATATTAAGTGTACTGATTCACGTAGAATTTACCAACATGAGATGCATCTCATGAAAGCCTCATGAACCTACATGGCCAGCATGTCATTAAAACAGTTCTGGGTTGATGGCTCACTGATTCGGTTTTTACCACTTCATGTCGAACCAAGTGGTCTAGTCATCTTGGATATAATACTGATATAAGTGCATTAAGAAATAACCTACATTAGTAGATGAGGGGCGCCACGCCTGAATGCTTCTGGTTCGATTGTCTCTATTGGATTATCCGACAACATTCTGGAACAATAACAGGAAGGATATAAGATAGGAAACAAGCACAACGAGTAACTAAATGTTCAGTTGGTGTGCTGGATATTGTATGCCAACGCTGTGCAGCTATTTGTCAAATTAATAATAATAATAATAATAATAATGATAATAATAATAATAATAATAATAATAATAAGAAGAAGAAACATTGTTACTTATGCATCTTTTTTTCAGCAGGCAGTTATCAGTTGCAGGTCACGTCGTGGGCTCTCGACCGATGAAAGGAAAGCCAAAGTACACCAAGCGATAAAGAATATAATCATTCGATGCCGTTTTTTCGCAATCTTGTTCCAGTAATAGTTAGCACGGTGCCGTTTACTTTGTAAATTCAACTAGTTTACTTCTCATTACTTACATGATCTGTTCTTCATGGCTAACTCGGTCCGTATACACATTATAGAAGGCTCGGTAAGGAATATTTTTCAATCCGTTTCCAAACACAAATCTAAAGGTTAAGAAAATGAGATTACGAAAGGAGAAGATAAGGGGACTGTGTGTATAATTTACTATTAGTTTCATCTGGAGTTAGGATGGAGTTTTATTTTCTTCTGCAGTTATCAAGAACCTTAATTTATTCAAGCACTTCTTTACTTCCGCAGAACGCTCACAGATGTGCGATTATACAAAATTCAGTAGAATAAAAAAATACTTTTTCAGCAACGATGTTTCGTACCAGCAAAAATGTTTCTGTAAATTTAAAATGTAACTTAATTCTTTTTTGATTACGCTTGATGGAATGAGAGTTGATGGTCTATTCTAAAACTTTGACAATTTTTCCTCTAAAAAGATTAAGCAATTAAAGATGGCCGGGTTTCTCAGAGGATTTCACTCGTTCACCGTGTTCGAAGGAAAATTGCCCTCTTAGCATGTGATCTTAATATATTGTTCTCCTTATTCAAGGCTGCGTTTGAAAAACGCTCTATGCCGAGCAATAAAGCTATGTATTTAACAGCAACAAGACAGGGCAGAGGAATTGGTGCTTATGCAGAAGTTTCTAAGATATTCTTCACATATAAAATCTGTTTTTTTTTTTTGTGGGTAATTCTAATTGAAAAGCATATAAAACCCTACTTTTTTTCCTGTCACTGTAAATTGGTTATTTTAGACCTTTATTAGTAAAAAATTTTGAACATAAAAAAAAAATAAAAATAATAACATAATAAAAATACATTTGATACTTATATATTGCTTTGAAATACATACAGATATTGAGCATAAGTGGTAAACGTCTTATTTGAAATGATGTCTATCGAGTTATGCTGCAAACTCCTAGAAATCGACGAAAATAGTCATTCTATGGGTCATCTTTTAACATACTTGTAGTTAACAATTGTTTCCTTATTACTCGCTTAGTAAGGGACAGCGCGAATAGCAAATCAAAGCACATAGTCTACTTCAGTTATGCTATAAAAGCTCCTCTTAGGTAAAGATACTTACAAAATACTCGACGCTTTGCAGAAATTCTGCGGCAAGTATTCAATTTCGTTGTAGGAAAGATCTCTGCAGATCGAAAAAACGGCAACAGCAATGAGAAAGAAAAAAAATCGGAAAAACAAAAGCAAAATCAACACCAGAGTTTAGCAAAAATATTTTGGTAACTTATAGTAGCTTCGACTCTTTCAAATGGAGCATTTGTGACATAATTCACCTATAACCGAGTGCACCTCGCTCTCTCCTTAGATCTTGACAGATTGGCCCTGATTGCTAAATTTTATGGTGCAGAAGGAAAAGCGCAGTTTTCAGTTTTTTACTTTGCTCAACTTAAGAATAAACAAGTCAATGGATGGTCCTTCTGAAAACTGCTTGACTTTGTTTTCCTCAAATCTCGAGAAAAAATATAAATGTCATCCCCCCACCCCTTTAGGTCAATAACGGTAGCCGCAGTAGCGGCAAGTAGGGTTCTTTAAAGGGAAAAAATGTAGAAAAGAAAAAGGGAAGAAGAACCTGCCCGTATCGCTAACAATTCTGAATGAGGACACCCTTCAAACGAGAGTTGAGAAAAGTATTCTTGGAAATTCTCGAAAATGAGGAAATAAATGTTGATATGCGCTATATTGGAATCTCTAAGTATCTCTCACTCTTTAATTAGTACTCGCTCTTTAATTAGTATAGGTTATCGTATGAATGCCAGTGCAATTGAGGATTTGCACTTCAAGTGATATTTGAAAATTCTCTCAAAATTGCATTGTAGTGCAAATTAAAAATTTACGATTAATTTGCGTGCTCTCAGCCAATCACAAAAAAGGTTTATTTCGTAGTCGTATAATAAGTTTTTTCAATTAGTACTCGTTCTTTAATTAGTATGAGTATTCTCTTTTATCGAATACTTTTCGTTGTTTTGTTTTTTAGGGTAGCTTTTTTTCCCCCAATTTATTGGATCGCTTTAATTTTTTGACTACTTTTTAATTATTACTTAACCTATTAGCCTACAACAAAAGGGGAGAAGGGCACGAAGGGCTCATGCTTATTTAATTTCGAACTTGTGTTTCCCAACAAGCATTATTAAAGCAACAATAATAATCGCCGAAATTGGTTATTTTATGCCCTGTTTACAAGCAGGTAGTGTAATCCTAGTATCAGGTTTACCCAAGCAAGAAGATCAAATATAACCCACGTTTACAGGCAAGGCAGGGTTACCCTACTACCCGGGATAACTCTAGCCGGTCACGCTTAATTTAAGACACAACCGATATTAATTTTATTACCAAACCTATTTACACTTGTATTACGTAGTTTATCAGTTCTACTTAAGTCATTTCGATTTCTCAACTAACTTAAAATCTTAGACAGCAATTTTCCTGGGGATGTGGGGATGTGGGGATGTATTTGATAGCAAAACTGTCAACAATTCTGTAATCGAATATTCTAGCGACAGCAGCGACAAACATTATTTCAAAAATTTCGTCTCAACATGTCATTATTCGAACTTTTCCTATCCAAAGCGAAACTAAGGCAAACTGTGAATGAATATGCATTTTTTTAAATCGCAATTCGTTTGTTCTACCGGTAATTTATCATATATATTTTGATATATATTTTGATACATATATTTTATTTTATCATATGTGTTTTGCCCTGGATAGGCGAGTTGTCCCTAGCAGAGCGTTTAAAGGGCAGGTAGGATAACCCTGGTTCCAGAGTGACCCTAGTGCTCAACTAGGCTTACCCTAGTGGCAGGCTAACCCTAGCTGCATTGTAAACACGTCTATGAAGACAAAAGGAAAATGTGGGAGTGCTACGGTAACCTTCTCACTAGGGTAATCCTCTTACTAGGGTAACCCTCTCACTAGGGTAACCCTAGCACTAGGTTTACCCTACCTCCTTGTACACAGGGTCTTACTTAAGAATCATGGAACAGCAATTATTAAAAAGGAAACAACATTTTTTTCATTTTACAGAACATTTTTCGACATTTCTATGCGATCTTCAGTTGCAAATGTTCGACGGTTGTACATTTGAATTTTCACTGTATACTGATTGCGTTATAGAATTACGCCACAAAAATTTACGTTAACGATTTGAATATTGGAATACGCTGGGAGCAAAGGCTGCGCGCGCGCCAACGGTAGTAATACAGAATAAAAAAAAAATGAAAAATAAACAAAAAATGAAAAAGAATTAAAAAGAAAGAGACAAATCTAAGTGCCTCAGCTATCGGTTTAGAGTTAGAATTTCCCACTTAATATACAGCGGCTCTTTTATCTTAAAGTGCCACTAACCCCGAAAGTTTTATTCCTTTATTAAAATATTCTAGTTTAAGTTTCTCTGATTACTTTAGCGAAAAATTGTCTCCATTGATAAAATCCCTGCGTTTCTACGGGCGTTTGAACATGTAATTTCTATGTTTACGACCGCGTAAAGTGGGATCTGTGTCGTTCTACTAGTGACGTGGAAACATTTTGGGGTTATTTGTGATTCATATTTTATCAAAACTGGACAAAATTTTTAAGCGAAAGAACTGTATAATCCAGCATTACAATTCGGAGTCTAGCTACGATTTGGACGGCTGCGATGTATATATATATATATTTTCCATTTTGAAGTGCGGCTCGCCAGTCGAGAGCGCCGCATTGTAATTTAGGCTAGGATCAGGATCAGGACAATTTGCCGGTCCATTTGGGTTATAAAGGTGCAAATAATAAGCAATTATCGGGTGAGGTTTTTGTGATATCCGGAATAATCAAGGTCGAGGTAAGTGTTATCAGTAACCGAGATCGACCTTGATTATTTCGGATATCACAAAAACCGAATCTAATAATTGTTTTGCATTGTTTTAAAGAAAATAACGACAATCGCATTATCGCACCGAACACGGTTTAATTTCGACAAGCCATGCTTTTACTTCGCTGTCCGTGAACTTGATAGTTGCCTTGGAAATTATGCATTGCGCGCGCAACCTACAGATTATTCACTAATCTGTTAGCAGATTAGTGAATAACCTGTAGGTTGCGCTGTTTCCCATAATTAACTGTAGGCTTTTGGCCAATGAGAAGACAGATGGTGATTAAAATGTATAATAATAGTTGAAAACGTCTAACTTAAAGTTCTTAAAGAGTTATAAAGATATCAATGAACACGAAGAGTTGGTAATTTGACTTTACGGAACGTGCAGATTTCAGATTGTCAAGAAGATGAAGAAGAAGAAGCAAAATATTTTTCGATTCAAACATTGATTTCCTCCGAAATACAAGTTATTATTTTCTTGTCAAGCATCTGAGCAGGCCGGATTCCTAAATCCTCGAATTTGATCGGCTAATCACGCGGTTGTGTTCGGTCCAGCTTTTAAACAAACAAACAAACAAACCCATTTGTAATCTGTGAAACCAATTTACTGCAGGGAAAAAAAATAAACATATTATTTGCCGGCTTATAGTCGGTCCGTATAGTGAAAAACCGTGACCTGGTGACAAATTTGCATATTTCCTACTAGTAAATCATGGAAAATACTTCGACAAGATCTTGAAAAGAGGTTCAGTATAGTATAACGTAAATAAATACATTTTTACTAACTGCTATTTTGAATGAAATGTCCATTTTACGTACGCTAATAACCTGGGAGCTCTCGACTTATTAGTTTGCGTTTCGGTTGACTGACAAGCGCATTCTTCTTTCAATCTCCGTCGGTAGCTATAGAGTCGAACCTTAATCGTTTGTTTCACTTTCCTCATATATTTCTACATGTTTGGTCCATTCTAAGTTTGTAATTTAGATATACTTTGTTCCTCAAAGACGAAGCTCAAAAAACAAAACAATTCTCTATTCGGAACGGCCATCGAGAAACACTGCCAGATTACGACCTCTGGCGTGCGCGTGTTTTTATGAAAATCTACAAATACGTAACTAGTTCATCAGTACAAAGCGTCAACAATCTCAATCGCTTCGTTATAGGACGTAGGTTTCGTTTACTTTTCGTTTAGAAAAGTCTATATTTCGAGTACAAAAAAACCCCGACGCGTTTAATCTACCTTATAATTTTCTAACCTATAGCTTCGTCCGGGACTCAGGGGATCGTTTGCGCTCGGAATAGTCAGAATAGTCGGAATAGTCAGATCGCTTCCAGCTTAATCCAAATTCTTGTCTTATGCATAACCTTGACAATGTCAAGCTTTTCACTTGAGATAGAGAAAAATAAACAGGCCATGAAAATCTTTGGTTTTTACAGTACCCTACTATAAAAACCTAAAGATTTTCATGGCTTGTATATCAGCGGCGAACCTGAGATCGAAGAAATCCTCGATGGCTCCCCGGCTTTAGCTTCGCACAGATCAGCCCAATTCTTGGGTCTTTTTTCTCATTTCTGGCCGAGTCTCATCGAGATAGAGGTATTGAAGAGGAATTCTTTATCTTACGCATCCTGTATTGCTACACCCTCCAACAACACATCTTGATCTTTTTTGCATTCCGCAACTATTTTGACACACAATATCGCATGTTCGCATATATTCTTCTCAGAAACAAAATATTGTTATTCCCGAAATGACTTCAGAAACCAACTCGTCGCATTCTCCGCTATTCCTCGGTCGTGAACGTGGAAAAGAGCAATTTTTACAAACTTTGAAAATTCATACAAAATCAACGAAAACAGCTACAACGATAGTTTTTTCGCAGTGGTGATCAGGAGGAAAAGGAAATTTATATCGGGGCGTTAGTGGCACTTTAACTTGAAAACTCGAGGGGGAAAAATCTAGAATCGTGATAGATCCTGCAGGCCATGGGTCACGAGAAGTGACTGCAAGTGCTCGTAAACATGCCAAGCCTTGTAAACATGCGGAGCTGTCTTAATTTAATCTGCGCAACTTTAGAAAAACGACCAACAAAATGGAGATTATAGAAATGTGTGGACGTTCCATCAGAGCTGAGTTGGCCAGTCCGTACGTTTGCCGGAGTGACATTCATTTTCTTAAAAAAATAGCTATGAGTAGTTTTGTCAATAACCCAGATGGGAAAACGTTTTACCGTAAAATCATCGTCAGCTTCTTAATGTCTCCATGGAAACCAAGCCAAGTGTTTTCAATCTTATAGACCCTGTGTACTAATATCCTTACTAATCCCAATTTGTGAGACAAAGGGGCAAAGCTGAAACAATTAGTAAGAAGACCAGTAAAAGTTTTTTTTGTTTTTTTGAAATACAGTAGTAATAAGGGATGAATGACCGTTATCTCACATTTTGTCAAGGAATGGTGATTCTTCTCAAATTCCCTTTCCATCGTATAACGTATATTTGGATGCCAGGTGTTAATAAAGTCAAAAAACAAGAGCGCGCCATTTTCAGTATGGAACAAACAAACGGTGTCATCAACATAACGTTTATATCATATAACTTCAGAAGACAAATAATTATCCAACTAGATCTTCTCATGATTTCTCATAAAGAGAAACAATATTTAGGTTACCCAATTACTCTGTTACGTAATTTGGTCTTTTGCATCCATGTTTTCAAACCTACTTTGAACTTAATTTTGTATTATTATGTTTACATTTCTCATTTTAAAGATTTTGTGAAGAGTTACAATATGTGCATCTTTGTACAATTTTGTGATTTCAAAATCAATTTTGCCGATTTTCTGCCCATTTTTTGAAATGTATGACGCCATTGTGGCGTAATATAGCTTGATTTTCACTACAATGAAAAGAAATATTTTCGATCCTCACACCACATTTAAAAACGTTAGTTGAGCTAGTATACTCAATTTCAAAAACAATCCAGTGTGAGAGGGCATGAGAATGTAAAGTAAAGTGCAAGCTTTATTAATGTATCAATGTATTTAGTTTTCACAACTAATTGGGGACACAACAAAAAGTTAAATTATTTACAAATAAGGAATAATAATAAAAATGTATATACAATTAAAATATGTAGCATGTATTAATTGTACAATAAAACAATGGGTATATAAGAGGTGGTCTCTGAGAATTGCAAAAGGTTACAGCAGCTATTGTTGTTGTTTAAGAGTGACGTTAGGTCTTTTTTTCCCAATGTTCTTTTTAAAAGATTCAATATTCGAGGATCCTTTCAATTTATTATCTAGTTTCGACCGTATATGAGGCCCTTGATAGCTAATAGAATGTTTTCCATAGTCAACAGTGTTAAAAGTAGGAATATCAAAATCACTGTTTCTTAATGATTAACTAGCGCTTTTTTGCTTAAACACTTCGTCAACAATACTTGGTGCGAGGCCATATTTTACTTTGTACATCAATATAGTGATATCTTGCAGTATTCGATTTAGTAGTGCAGGTAGCTCTGCACGAACCAGGTCTTCGTATGATTCTGAATGGAAGTTAAATACTGCTCTAAGTGCGCGTTCTTGAATCCGCTCTATTTTTCTGCTGTCAGAAGATCTGCAGTTATGCATACCAGATGGCAATATGTTAATATGAGGTAAGATGGATGATTTTTAGATTATCACTTTTGCTTTGCATGGTATCAAATTGCGCAGTCTCAATAAGACACCAAATTTTTGACTTGCTTTTTTGTAAATGTTATTGATATGGCTGGTGAAATTAAGCTTGTCATCAATGTCAACTTCAAGTAATTTGATTTGCGAAGTGTTGGTAATGATCTGATCTTCAATCTGCAGGGCTTTAGTCTGTTTATCTAGGTCAATGTTTCTTGGATTAATAGTAAGACATTGAAACTTCTTTGTGTTGGCGAGTAGAAAGTTATCCCTGTACCATGACATGGCTAACTTTCCTTGATATTGTAGCCTGGAAGATGCGATGTTGTAGTCTGACCCTGTTACATATACCTGATGGTCGTCAGCATACACGAAAAGGTTTGTGTCTTTAACCAGAATGGCGAGATCGGATGCTGCTCTCTGATTGGGTATCAAGAATGCAATGTAAAAATTCAGAGCCACCTGGTGAAGAAATCGTTTTACTTTAACTTCTTTTTTTACATAATTTGACTTCGGTACGAATTCAGTACGCTAGCAGCCACGAGGGCTTTCTGCACTGGTCAACAGATGTTCAAATTGTTTACAGTCAGGCGGGGGGCAAATGAGCGAAAGAGTGAAATTCACTCCACTTCTAAAACGTTTAGAATAGCATTTACGGCGTGCACACTCTTTAGATCTACCCCCTATTTGGTCATCTCTTTTGTCTGAGTAGGATGGGGAGGGGAGAAATTGTTTTATAGATTTACTCACAGGATTGACAAACTCATATTTTCGAAGATATCCTGAGGTAAGTCCTTCAACTGGTTGTTTTCTAAGTTCCTACCAACAAATAATCACAATTAGTGTCAATGACAAGAGAAAATTACTCATCGGCAGCATTCTATTTCCCACTTACTCGCGTAGTTTCAGTTTCAGTGCATTAATATTCTAACCACACAATAAATATATACCTTTTAATACTATAGAAAGATTCACTGCCTAACGAGTGAATTCCACGTTAAATTTTATGCGAAAAACCGGTATCGTACGATATCGGTTTTTCAAGTGAAATTTAGCGTGGAATTCCCTCGTCAGGCAGTAAATTTTTCTTGAACCGCATAGCTAAAGCCACCAAATCATTGGGTGAAACCAAACGTTTAGTATTTTTGTGAGCCACGGCAGTGGTGTCAAGATCTAGCGAATAGGAAACAAGATATTATTTGAATGAAAACTACTTTTACTTTAAACTCGTGGAGAAAGCAGTGCCTCAAACTTTACAATCTTCAGCGAAAAAAAAAAAAAACTGAATACAAAATACGGAGTAATTTAAGACAAATATTCTATAGCGGAGCTCCGGCGCGCCGAAGACGCGTGAGCAGAACCCCATCTCCTAAAAAATTTGGTAAACACATCGAGACAAGAAAATTTGACGTCACTGTACGAACGTCTGTCTGTACAGACTCTAAGGGAGGTGAATGGAGTCTCAAGGTAACCCTAACGGGGAAGTTCAAGAATGTTATGTTTTCTTGGCGGGACTTTTAAAAAAAGAAAACTCATTTCTGTTTGTTACGTCAACAAACGATAGGGGAGGTTGGTCTAACGTTTTCAAGATAGGGTTTAACTGAAGCAGAACGTGAAAGAGAACGGCAGAGAGCAAGAATGAACAGGCAAAGAAGTGACGAAGAAGATCGGGGAAGAGTGGACCAGGGCTAAGAAGAGGGCGAGATAGTTCATTCATACATACATACATACTGCTGAACAATGCAGTGAATTAGATCGAGTCAGGGTTAGAGAAAGGAGATGAAATAATACCGAACTATGCCGAGAAGCAGAACGAACGAGGGCTATAGAAAGGAGGCAAATACCCGAGAAATTGACTCAGAAGACTACAGAATTTTTCTAGTTAATTCCCGCGCCGAAATATGCTGTCGTGCAAATCACATGATTCATTATGTGATCAACAAGTTTCGTGTACGTGTTTAGAGAAATTACAAAACGGTAAACATACAGGAAAAGTGGTTGATTCGTTGATCTATCAAAAAGATTACGTCACTTCAGTCGTCACAACTTTTGCTGGACGTATCTGTCTAAAGGATTCACACAGAAGTAAATTGCAAAATTGCGGTAAGCGACTGTGTTACGTAGAAACGTTCGTCGCGTTTTCCATAAAAAAAAACTATCAAGTTGCTTCGTTGAGTTTTAAAGTCTTCCTGATTTCATTGAAACCGTGCTGTGAAATTTGATAAATTTCAAACAACAACACTTAAGTTGCTTTGTCGAAGTTGTTGTATAAAGTTGCACCTCGTAATCGAACAGTTTTTTTTTTTGTCGTTTTGCGCTGTCTATAGATAATCTCTCGTCTAAAAGTAATAAAACTGTATTTGTAAATACTGTCAGGCGAGTTTTGAAGTTTTCTTTAATTTGTGTTAGTAGTGGCAGCCCCTTCATAGACTGCTATAATTTCTTCCCGTTTTCATAGTTGGAAGATGGAAAACCATTTCATGCTTAAAAAGCAGAAAGGATTTGCTATGTTTGACATATTTTGACGCTCGTAAGTTTTCATACATATTGCGCTTACATAGTATGGGGATTTCGTCGTTTTGTTTGTTCAAGTTATTGGGTTTGGTGAAATGCTTGGCTGAATTTCTTTTAAGCTACGGTCCATAAAAGGACTACAAAGCCTTCGGCAAAAATAATAATTATTAAACTTAAACACCACGAGTCTTTAAAATTTCGGGCGATTGCCGGCTTCTAAATGCATTTCTTGGCTATACCTGGAATGATAATCAGTCCTAAACGAATTTTCTGAAACATTTCTTTCATTTGGCCATCCTTCGTTGAGACGGGATTTGCTGTTTGATACTCTGGTGTAGTGATATGCATTTGTGTTTATATGTAGATTTCCTCGGTTTGCTGTTGTTGTTGTTGTTGGTGGTGGTGTTGTTGAATTCAGTCGATCAAAATGTCTAGTAGAATATTAATATAAATTAATATTGCAGTAGACTTCCTTTCTGCAGAAAGTATGGAATATAATTTACAAACTACTACATCTATATACTCTTCTGAAACCTTGTGAATTGGCATTGTAGCACCTTCAGCACTCCAAGGTCCTCCAAGCCCCTTTTTACTGCAACAACCAGTAACCCTGCATGCAAAGAAAGCTCTACATTGATTTTGATTTGCTATTTGATTCCATTAGTGCCACTGCTTTTGGTCGTGGATACATAGTCCCTGTTTCCCAGTTTGTTTGAGGGGTTTATATGTTCAGCTTTGGTGCATGTAGGATATATTGTTTATCCATCTAGCTGTATTGTTATTGATGTGTCAGTTAAAGCATATGTTGACTTGGCTGATCATATGCACTGGTGCATCAAAACTTTCGTGCGTGTTCGATTTTCTACATGTAGTGAGGGCAAAATGCTATACATAATAAAACTTACTTATAGCTTACTCAATAATTTTTGGCATAATTTAATAACAAAATTGAAATTAATGGTCACCCAGTTCCTGTAGTCCACAGTCTCAGTGGAGAAAAAAAAAACATCCCTTAATTATTATAAATTATTATTACAAGCCTACATATAAGGGATAAACCATTAGAAAAGTGATGGGGAGGGACGGCTGTTTCAGCCAGCAGGAATTTATTTTCACATTCACTGCCTCAGTTGGGGCAAGTCCCCTGCACCAAATTTCCTTTTTCTTCAAGTTCAAACAATTATTTTATCATTATTTTTTTTTAAATTTTCACACAGTCGTTTAGCTTTCCTGTGAAAATTATACTCGGGGGAAATATTACCACGCATCAGATACATCCGAGTGCTATTGCCTAAAATGGGGCTACATTGCTTTTTTGGTTTGATGTTTAGGGAAATGACAATATGAAGCCGGAGGGCTTATACAAATGGGGGATCTGGGGGCATGCCCCCTCCCAGAAAATGTTGCAAAATTGAAGAGCATTTGGTGCGTTTACCGTGATTTTCAGCCAATTATTGTAATGTATCAATTGGACTTGAATGATATTGCATCGTTTACTTTGCCAAAAGCGTAAAATAGATTGAAAATAGCTCATACTAAACACATCAGTTATAACCACCATGATTTTCTTTGATTGCATTGATCTTGGCAGCCATCTTAGGGGAAGTGTTACACTTTGCCATGGGTGTGCACATCTGTGTTCACCATCGTCATTTATCATGTCAGCTGTGAAATCACTCCTACATTTTGAGCCTTTCAAAACACGGTATGTGCTTACTTGCTAAAATGCAAACGATTCAAGCAAAATGGCTATTTATAGCACATAGTTTTTTATCACTATTAAGCCATAATTATCCATAAGAATTTTTCTGCCAGGGTGTTTGGCTACCAGTGTCCATGATGAAGTTAATACGCACAAAATGTATCAGCCGTGAAAGGGAAAATATCTGCTTTCTAATTAAAACTGCAGTATAAAGTGGCTGCCAAAGTGCCATTCGATTTCAGGCAGGTACAGCTTGTAATCCTGACAATGCAATTCACTCTGCGGGATTTTTTTTTCTTTCCTTCTTTTTTGGACAATGAATGAATGTTGTAATTTTGTGGTAGGGAATAGATCTCATTAAATTCCTTATGCTGTTCTTAATACTGTACAGCTGTCAAACATTCAACTGAATGTTGTTACAGTCACTTTTAGGAAGTGTCCCCAGGCTATGTAAAAGTCCAGTAATTTTTTAAAAAGAATTATTTTCGCGATTCGTGCGATATCGGTTTTTTGCTCGAGATTTAACGTGGAATTCACTCGTCAGGTAGTGAATTTTTCTTGAATCGCATAGCTAAAGTCACCAAATCACTGGGCGAACCTGAACGTTTTCTACTTTTGTGCGCCACGTCGGTGCGCAAACAATTAAGGACTTTCACACCGGGAAGCCTGGGTACTAGTCTCGCGGTTTGTAGAGACAAAAACAAATATGGCGTCAGTGTGACAAGAATTGTGAGGTGGTTTTGTTGTTCAGCATTCTGCACCAACAATTTTCGAACGCGAAATCCTCGAGGGGAATCGATCAAGTTTTGTCGTGTGCCCCGTGACCCTGAGGTTCAAGTTGCCTACACCAGGATTCTTCAAACGACGTGTATAAACTGGCATTCTGGCCGTGGATATAGAGAGAACGCGAGTGCTGATTTTCCTGACATCCCTGCTCCAGCCACTCAATTAATGACACTAGAAAAATGCTTAAACAGTCGAAAGCTCAACTAGAGAGAAAAGCAACAAAGCCTGCCAAATGAAAAGTAAGTAGACTCGAAAGGAAACTTTCTCTGGCCAAGTGGTGTTCTGTGTCATTTCTGGATCTAAAAAAAAAAGAGAAGCTCCAACAGAAAGAGATCAGCCAACTGCTGAAAGGCCAAGGAAGTTATCTAAACGACAGTTATCTACTCGTTTGGGTGCGTCGGAAGAAGATAGACCTCTTCCTAACCGAGTTCGAGGGCCGTATTGTAAGTTACGGACCGGGTTTTTTCCCCATTGGATTTATGGCCGAAGCGCGAAGCGCGCGGGACATAAATCGAAGGGGGGAAAATGGAGGTCCGTAATTTACAGTACGGACCGAGAAAACGAGGTTAGTGAGATATTTACTCTATCTCTACCGGGTGTCTGACGGGTTCAGGAACGATTTCTATTCACACACAGAACGGCTTCAAATTTCTGACGCACCTCGAACTGCTAAACTAGTCAATTTGAAATCGTTAGTAGGTTTTAATACACAATTTTTATAAGTAAAAGAAAGTTTTAAACTCTTACCTGCTAGAAATGTTAAGAACACTTGGCGATAAATCTCAAAACAAATTGGCAAAAATAACAGCTTTAAATTTTAGCGGGCCGTACCGTAGATTACGGCCAGCTAAATTGACCAATCACAGCGCGCGTACTAACTGACAGATGTAATAAAAGCAGCTATTGACCGAACAGCTGACCAATGCTCAAGACATTGTTAAAAAACTAAGGACTGAAAATCTCAGTTTAAAAATGTCAAGTAAATTGCGAAACATTGAACAAACCCAGCAAAATACTAATAAACAAAATGAGGAACTGAAGATTGCTGTAAAAAGGCTACAACAAGAGCAATTTAGCTACTCCAATCTCATTAAAAAGCCAAATACATTTAAGTACTTGTGTCGATTATCTGTTGAACAATTCAATATTCTCTGGAATTGTGTGCAGCCTTACAGTGATGTCATCATCTATTCTGATTGTAAAGGTTCTGGAAAGAGATCTCTAGATAAACCAACAGAACTCTTTGCGGTACTTACAATCTGTAGACATTCTCTCCATCAGGGTGTGATGGCATTTATGCTTAAAGTAGGAGAGAGCACAATTTAGCGTATATTTGTTGATTGGATAGTTTTCCTTGAGACATTCTTCACATGTATTAACCTTAAGCCTGAAGCTGGGTTTAAACTGAAGGAGATGCCAGACATTTTCGTGAAGACTGGCCATGGTCTCACAGACATGATCATCAATTGTACTGAATTCAAATTTCAGCATGTATCAAATCTTGATTTAAATTCTCTCATGTTTCTAACTACAAGAACACCATAACAGGCAAAGCCCTCATTGGAATTGCACCACACGGGATGGTTTTTTTTTTTCAGTGATATCTACCCAGGTTCTATATCAGATAACTGTATCACTGAAAAGTCAGGGGTTGTCCAGTGGATTCAAACAGAACATGAACTAATAGCAGACAGAGGGTTTGCTATCAAGATCTCTGTGCTTTAAAAGGAATATACTTGAATAATCCTGCTCAGAAGTTGTCGCACCAGTTTACTCAGGCAGAGGTTGCATCCAATTTTGACATTGCATTAACAAGAATTCATGTTGAACGGTTTATTGGACGAGTTGGGGAATGGTCTATTTTGAATGCTGCTTGGCCATTGCAACAAGTGGACTTACCGTCCTCCACCTGGCAGGCATTGTGTCACATTGTCAACCTGACAATGCCTCCTATTGGCCCAAGAGAAAGCAAATGAAGGAGGATGGTTTATAAATCCAAGTTGCGTCTTTATTAAACTCAGTACTGCTGATTACAAATTAAAGTACAATATGAAAGTCAGGGTTATATGTAACAAAGCCAGCAAAGTGAGTCTTACTTCACTTTACTTTGTGAACTCGACCACAGGAACTGACTTTACCAGTGCATTTATGTGAGATCTTAGGGGTTTGATACTTGCAAAGTCTGGAACACGTCCAGCTACATTTTCTCCTAAGCGTTTGTAGTAGTTGTTTTCTGAATATGACCATTCCAATTTTTTTTTATTTAAAATACTATTTGTGATGTCTATTATAACAGACATTAAGAAATCATCTCTTTTGATGAGGAAAGATGATGCTTGTTGTGTTTCAGGGTCACATGATTCTAAAATGCAATATGAAGCACCAGTGCACACCATTACTAATTGAGGCCTTTATGTAGTAACTTGGCAGCTGTTTCAGTGATGTAAGCGGCCGTTCAGTTTTTCCTGGTCTTGTCTTGACTTCCAAAATTAGAGAAGATTCAGCCAATGCATCTGGACTAGCACCATAGTATAAGTCACTTGGTTCCTCAAAGAACCCACAGGTTTGAGTTTCACTGTTAGACAAATTGTAAAAAAACTGATACTGCTTCTTTCTCAAATTTGTGACCCCTTTTGAAATTCTCAAAGTTTGTATTAATAACATCACTTTCTTTCAAACCTTGTCTAACCACTTTCCAGTAGTTAATGAACCTCTCTTGTCCATGTGAACCCAGGAGTGCAGGTAGTCTACTTTCAGTTATTTTGAATTTATGCAGATCTTCCCATACATTGGTATTCTGCAGAATATCATGGTATTTTGGCCCAGCAGGGTAAGGGGCCTTTAGATTGCTAATGTTTATTGCCAGTAAAGGCCTCTTTTCTTGAAGCTGACCTTCAATACTGGCAGTGACTTTTTTATCCTCTTGAATGATACAGAACCTGCCTCATACAGAACTTTACTTGTGTCTACTGTTACTGGGTTTGATACTTGTTTCTTATCAGTCTCTTCTCTTACTCCAGCTACACATTTAGCAGTGAAGGCTCTCTGAATGCTGTTTGTTATTAGGTCCATTTTTGTTTAATCATTACAATCGACTCTTTCCTATCTTCGGAAACGTGAATTTAGCAAGCAATCGTGACTACAATCATGGTGCTGTTATAAGGATTTACTGGGTGTAAACAAGGTGCTGTTGCTCCTAAACAAACATGGGGACGCCTCATTTTTAATTTTAGAATTTAAGTTCTTATAATATAAACAATCAATAGGCAAAGTTTCAAAAAAAATCTCAGTGTAGGTTCTTTTTCAGTGGAATGACCTTAACTTTTAACTCCCTCAGTGGTACCATTGGCATAAAACTCTTGTGTGAGGACCTATGCCATTTCTGCAGTTGTTCTGAACATGTTAAGGCTTGTATTTTCTCTCCAGTTTCATGATAGTGTTTCGAGAAGAGAAGCAATGCTAATACATGGAAACAGATTCCACTTAGTCATACTGGACAACTACAATGAGCTTTGGCTGGTATTCCATTTTCAAACATAATAACTGTGGGGCGTTGCATGGACCCGTAAGACTTTTTTATCATAGCCTTCACGTAAACTACTTGCTCGTTGACAAAAGTTTTGATATTGAAAATTTTTCTACTTGTAAACATTTGTAATGCTTTCTTCTGCTGACCAGCACTACCTTCCCGTTTTATGGAAACATACTGAGTAAACATTTTATTGTTGATCTTGGGCAAATCATCGTTAGCTGCCCTCCACTTGGCTGTGGCCGGTGGAATATCCGCGGAATCAAGACTACAGGGAAATACGTAAGCTTTTTCTGACTTTGCCTTGAGTTTCTGGACTAGTCCTGGATACCTTGATAATCGATTTATCCTCATTGTTAGTTCTTGTTTTCAACCAGATGTAGAGGCTCCGATATCTGCCAACCACTTCACGCAATTTTCCTTGTTAAACTCTGCACTTTTCTCCATATTTCTTGAATTTCTTTCTGGCCAACAACTTGAAAGCGGGTATGTGTATTTTCATAACTTTTACATACGGTTTTCTACCACCAAAGACGAATTTCTAATGAAAAGTTTTTTAAAACTATGACAGTTCACGAAGGACCGCAATATTTACAATTTTTCCCGTGACAATTTTGTCCCTACAAACCGCGAAATTAGTACCCAGGCTTCCCGGTATGAAAGTCTCTAATGGAAACCCTTTCAAAGTCAGGTGTCAAGATCTAGCGAATACGAAACACGATATTTTCAGAATGAAAACCACTTTTATTTCAAACTTGTGGAGAAAGTAGTGCCTCACATTTTGCACTCTTCGGCAAAAAGCAAGAGGAAATTTATCAGAAAGAAATAGTGTTTCGTTTCCGGAAAGATATTCAAAGTCTGAGAAAGCCTGGGATTTTGATATCTTGTGCATGAGAAGTCCTGGGGTGAGGGGGATATTTGCTAATGCGCCGCTTTGCACCGCACTGATCTGCGCAGTTACCAGAGCCTGGATTTTTCCGTCCAGGTGAGGTTTAGTATTTAACCTATCGTAGAAGAGCAAGGGCTAATTAACTTAAAAGCTTCTGCCTGAAAGACCGGGGCAGACTTGGAAAGGAAGGTCGGCCGATTTCCCTTAAAATTGGTGCACAAAGTTGTTATGTGAACTTATGTAATATGCCAAAGTTTCAGGTTCAACGACCTTCTTTTAGCCGAGTTCTGGATATCAGCCCCTCAAGGGTCCCCACAGGCTGATTTTCAGTGCAATTTTGGCCAATTTTCAATCTCTCTTTTAGCAACGTACAATTAATTTCAGACAAAAGCAAAACCAAATGTGTAACGCCCTATTCTTAGGCTTCTATGGGTGTAAACATTAGCTCACAGGAATTTTTCATTAGCTTGTGGCTGTTATCACAACTTCGTCCTATTTGAAGCATATGGGAAGCAACAAGAAATGGCCTGTTTTTCAGACCACATATTTTCCATGTCCATGTTTTATATCATGAAGTCTTAGTATCCCTGCAAAGTTCAGCCCTTAGTTTAGTAATATCAAGAAAAAAATACTAAGGTTGAGGCTTTTTTACTACGAAAAACTTCAAGAGAAATTACCTACTACGCACTTCCTGCCAAAGTCTTAATTTTTTTTTTTTTTTTATTAGGAGAGATTTTTAGACATTAGCCGCAAAATTGACATAGTGGGTAGACAATTTAAGTTAGGGATATTTTGTTCAAATATGTATGCAGATGATGATGGAAGAACGATCCTTGAACAAGTGGAACGAATTTAAGACATTAAAGCGTGTAAAAAAAATCTTTAAGTGTAAATTCTGGGAGTAACGTATACTCGGAAAAAATCCGAGTCCCAGATGGGATTTGAACCCACGATCCAGAATCTACACTTAATATCATGTTGTTGTTTCTCTGTTAAAAATGAATTTATGTCTGATAAAAATGCATGCAGTCACTCTACCCTAGGATACTTAAGGGATGCAGTAGGTATCACAATGCCGAACTCTTTAAATATTCTATCTGAAACGTCTGCGGTCATCTTCTTCGGTTTCTTCAATTTCTTTTTTCTCCTTGATTGAAAGGGTGTTGACATGCCCCACTTTGGTCACACAAACAGGTGAATTTTTGGCGGTGACGTGGGCAAATTACAATCTTCTTTAATTCATACTTTAACTTCCATTCAGGGAAATTGTCAACTCTGCGCGACGCGGCCAGTTTATTACCACCAGCGCCCACTTTAATTTGACCATCAGGTGGGTAACATCTCGATCTAACGTCGCCACTGGGAGAGTCACAGCAGGCTCTGATGGCTTGTTATCTCATGCACCGCATATGTCATCTTCTTTCCAAAACTGAGGGACACCGTATACTCATGTTTCTACATGTAGTTTTCCAGGGGACTAAACTTGCAATAGCCAGACTTTCGCTCCTCTGCCTTTGAAGCACACTCAAATGAAACAAATTTACTTACAGACAGAATAGAGTTAATAAGTTTAATTAACTGATCGCAGATAGTTTCATTTCTTGTAAATAAACAATCCAGCCGGCAAGATGTCCACGTGCTGACTATATATTCATTTCGCGGTTGCATTTCATCAATTTACGACAGACTGAAGTAAACCTGTAACGTAGTAACGCAGTTGGATTCTATACAAAACTGGCAACTGCCTAGCGCAGAGCACGGTCGCGACCTAATGGTTAGCGGGTTGGACTCCGGATCGAGCGCTCCTGGTTACTAGGGCGCTGACATGTCGTCTTGGGAAAGGCAATTTTCGTTCACAATGCCTCTCTCCACAAAGATGTATAAATGAGAGCCGGTGATGATCATCCTGTTCAGGGAAGAAGAGCAATGACCAATTTAAGCTCCAGCAGGTATGAGGCACTGGGCCTTGTGACGACTTACCTTACCACCTCAGCAAACATGTTCGTCATCCTGGGGATTATTGCTTCTTACTGTGGAAATCGGAGTTAAGGGCTAGCAATTCTAAAGCTAGGGGTATTAATTTTTGGCATAATTTAATAACAAAATTAAAATCAATGGTCACCCAGTTCCTGTAGTCCACAGTCTCAGTGAGAAAAAAAAAAAACACATCTCTCAGTTATTATAAATTATTTTTGGAGGCCTACATGTAAGGGATAAAACATTAGAAAAGTGATAGTGAGGGGAGCTGTTTCAGTTAGCAGGAATTTATTTTCACATCCACAGCTTCAGTAGGGGCAAGTCCCCTGCACCAAATTTCTTTTTTCTTTAAGTTCAAACAATTATTATTATTGTTATTATTATTATTATTATTAGTGTTAGTATTATTGTTATTATTTATTTATTTATTTATTTTAACTCTCACATAGTCGTTTAGCTTTCCTGTGAAAATTATGCTCGGGGGAAATATAACCACGTATCAGATACATCCAAGTGCTATTGCCTAAAATGGGGCTGCATTGCTTTTTTGGCTTGATGTTTAGGGAAATGACAACATGAAGCCGGAGGGCCTATACAACTGGGGGATCTGGGGGCATGCCCCCTCCCAGAAAATGTTGCGAAATTGAAGAGCATTTGGTGAGTTTACCGTGATTTTCAGCCGATAATTGTAATGTATCAATTGATCTTGAATGAGAATGCATCGTTTACTTCGCCAAAAGCCTAAAATAGATTGAAATAGCCCATACTAAACACATCAGTAATAACCTCCATGATTGTCTTTGATTGCATTGATCTTGGCAGCCATCTTAGGGGAAGTGTTACACTTTGCCATTGGTGTGCACATCTTTGTTGACAATCGTCATTTATCATGTCGGCTGTGAAATCACTCCTACATTTTGAGGCTTTCAAAGCACGGTATGAGCTTACTTGCTAAAATGCAAACGATTCAAGCAGAATGGCTATTTATAACACATGACAAGCCATGGTTATCCATAAGAATTTTTCTGCCAGGGTGTTTGCCTACCAGTGTCCATGATGAAGTTACTACGCACAAAATGTTTCAGCCGTGAAAGGAAAAATGTCTGCTTTCTGATTAAAACTGCAATATAAAGTGGCTGCATAAGTGTCATTCAGGCAGGTACAGTTTGTAAGCCCGACAGTGCAATTCACTCTGCAGGAGTTTTGTTTTCTTTACTTCTTTTTTGGACAATTAAGGCATGTTGCAATTTTGTGGTAGGGGATAGATCTCATTAAATTCCTTATGCTGTTCTTAATACTGTACAGGTGTCATACATTCAACTGCATGTCTTTACAGTAATTTTTTGAAAGGAATTATTTTTGCGATTCGTGCGATATCGTTTTGTCGCCCGAAATTTAACGTGGAATTCACTCGTCAGGTAGTGAATTTGTTTTTGAATCGCATAGCTAAACCCACAAAATCACTGGGCGAACCTAAACGTTGGCTACTTTCATACCGGGAAGCCTGGGTACTATTCTCGCAGTTTGTAAGGACAAAAACATATGGTGGCAGTGTGACAAGAATGGTGAGGTGGTTTTGTTGTTCAGCATTCTGCACCAACAATTTTCGGAAGTTGAAGTTGAAGCCGAAGTTGACTATTCCGAGTGAAACGGCGTCAGCGTCTCTGATCTAGACTACGTTTATGGGAAGGCTTGTAATGTCAATGGTTGTATAAACGAAGAAGGCAGTGTAGATTCTCTCTTGTTTTCATTTGAGTTTTCAAGTTTTTTTCTTCGTATTATAGGGCTTTACTAGTTTTCTACGTCGTAATTTATGTCCAGCCTTCACAGAAAATACACATTATAGAATTAAGAGAGCCAAAGAGTTAAGATTCGCCGAATTCAATGCGAGAGATTAAAAAAATATATGTATATAGAACACCTTAGGAAAACGATTGGTGACTGCTTCGAAGACAAGAGTGGCATTTGTATTATCAAGACCGAAACTGAAAAAGGAACAACTCGTCGCTGACGTCCACGTTGGAAATATAGTTTGGATTCTCGCGTCTATCTAGTGGTTCATAAAAAAAAGGTTTAAATTTATCTTCAAGTGCAATGGTTACAAAACTCCACGCCGCCCCTTGTTCTGTGGCCGTGCAACAAGCAAACTTGTTATCTGCCAAATTATTCTTTCACTTACTTTGTTAAACTGCGTGCAGCGGCATACCAGGTGAGTTTGCTGAACCATGGTTGGTACTTTTGCGAGAGGAGTCCAGCCGAAATACCCATGGCGAGACCAAACGAGCCTGATATGCCGTCGAAGCGTACGAAAAAGGTACCATTAGGTATTTACCGTACCCAAATTAGGCCAAATGACCCGATATTGTAGCCATATCAGGTCAGTGACTTCATGTATTAGGATATCAAGACAGTAGACACAGCTTCTGATTGGCTAGTTGGGAATTTGGGTATGGTTATCTATAGTTAGATGGGGAGATCTACTCACAGTTGCGAAAGATAGGTGTTGTAACGGAAAATATCCTCAGGTAAGTCTTTCAACTGATTGTTTTGCAAGTACCTACCAACAAATAATCACAGTCAGTATCAACTGCACAATAAAATGGAAATTAAAGAGTGTGTGCTGGGAGGTTCCCTTCCCGATAATGGAAACCACAGTACAGAAAAGAAGACCATAAAAAAATAAAAATGGGAAAACAAAACTCTCTTAAAGGGAAACTCTCCATGTTGTTCCTCATTCTAGAAAATTCTGAGATCCCGGAATTGTGGGAGCTCTTTCATTTGTGGCACTATTCTTATTTAGCCTGAGACAGGGGAGATTAAGGCAGAGGGTCGCAAAGGGTCCGCGCTGACCTAATATCGAATTTATCTTACACAACAAGCGTTTTAAAAGGCAATAATCGCCGAAATTGATGATCTTATTAAGAAACTATTGATAAACAGTTCAGTGTGTCACTTATAAGGATATATAACTTGTCCATCTTAACCATGTCTTGTCCGTCTCTATCAGGAATGTCCTCACACGACAAATTGCGGGGGAGTGATGACCTGCGATGGACTAGCTTCCCGTCCAGGGGGAGAAGAAATACTCTTAGCCGCTTCATGCTATAGAAACCGGGATAAGGTCCGGCAACTATGAGCCAGTCAACTTCAAGGCGTCACTTATCACATAAGCACACTTCATATGCACCTCTTGCAACAATGTTCAAAATATAACACGGTTTCTGCTGGAATATATTCAGCTAAAGATATTACTCTTTACTTGTCTTTTACTTGCTTCAATGTCTCAAGGACAAATAGGCAAATTTTATTTAAAATATGACTTTTGTCTTGCTAATTAACGTACTCCTATAGACGAAAACGGCGTTAGTTGAAGAGATGAAGTTTCGTATCTTAGTTAAGAGCTTCTGCCCGAGAGACCGGGGCAGACTTGGAAAGGAAGGTCGGCCGATTTCGCTTAAAAATGGTGCACAAAGTTGTTATGTGGACTTATGTAATATGCCAAAGTTTCATGTTCAACGACCTTCTTTTAGCCGAGTTCTGGATATCAGCCCCTCAGGGGTCCCCACAGGCTGATTTTCAGTGCAATTTTGGCCAATTTTCAATCTCTCTTTTGGCAACGTACAATTAATTTCAGACAAAAGCAAAACCACATCTGCAACGCCCTATTCTTAGGCTTCCATGGGTGTAAACATTAGCTGACGGGAGTTTTTCATTAGCTTGTGGCTGTTATCACAACCTGGTCCTATTTGAAGCATATGGGAAGCAACAGGAAATGGCCTGTTTTTCAGACCACATATTTTCCATGCCCATATTTTATATCGTGAAGTCTTAGTATCCCTACAAAGTTCAGTCCTTAGTTTAGTAATATCAAGAAAAAAATACTAAGGTTGAGGCTTTTTTACTACGAAACACTTCAAGAGAAATTACCTACTACGCACTTCCTGCCAAAGTCTTAATTTTTTTTTTTTTTTTATTAGGAGAGATTTTTAGACATTAGCCGCAAAATTAGCATACAATTAATGATTTCGAAGTAAACTATTGAAATTAAATATATATTTACAAACCAAAGACTAGAAATTGATTTTCCTACTGACAGATTTGAATCTAAATTTTATGCAGCATTTGTACCCTGTACCCTGGAGACTGTAAGGTGATGAGGGGGAAACTTAAAACGTTGATAACGAGAAAAGTAATCAAAATACAATGAAACAAGTTGTTTACTGAGTGTATAAGTTAGGTGGGAAAAGCTGAGCCCAAAAAAGCCTTATTTATGGGACTCTGCCTTGTTTCCATGGCAACCTTATTTTGTCAGGCATAATTACCCTAAGTTTAAGTTTTCTCATCTCATTCTCTGTTTTTATTGACGTTTTCAAGTTTCTTGGGACAAACATAGTTTTTTGCACCCTTTCATTCCTTTAGTACCCTTCCTATTCTGTTTTAATTTTGCTATAATTGGCAAAAACGATATTTTGACTTCATGGAATAGTCATGAAATCCAGACTGGTGGATTCAATATGATGGATGTTTTGGAATTTATGACATTCTAACGTCAAGTGCCTTCATAGCTTACTATTCACCATTAGAATTTTAAGCCTTGAGTTATTTTTCTCCTTCTCCCTGCCAGAAGATCACAAATACCTTGTGTGACCTGTGGTACTGAAATTTTTGACTTAACTACGACACACCCAGAGGTGCTTTCCTCCAAGCTTCGGTCTTTGCTTCTCTTTGGTATCGATTCTAAATACGAATACCATCGTTATGATAGAGATTGTAAGTAAGTAAGCCTCGTGATACAATAGGGGGCAAAATTACTTCCTATTTTCGCCTGGAGATTACATTGTTTGAGCATGACACGCAAAGCGTCTCCGCTGTGATTTAATATTGGGCATGTGAAACTACTTAATTCATCTCCAAGCCCTTTCGACTTTTCAAGTGAAACAACATCCAATGTGGCGTCGAAAATGTTGACAATTGAATTGTGGGTGGGTACACAATCTAAGTTAGAGATATTTTGTTCAAATATGTATGCAGATGATGATGGAAGAACGATCCTTGAACAAGTGGAACGAATTTAAGACATTAAAGCGTGTAAAAAAAATCTTTAAGTGTAAATTCTGGGAGTAACGTATACTCGGAAAAAATCCGAGTCCCAGATGGGATTTGAACCCACGATCCAGAATCTACACTTAATATCATGTTGTTGTTTCTCTGTTAAAAATGAATTTATGTCTGATAAAAATGCATGCAGTCACTCTACCCTAGGATACTTAAGGGATGCAGTAGGTATCACAATGCCGAACTCTTTAAATATTCTATCTGAAACGTCTGCGGTCATCTTCTTCGGTTTCTTCAATTTCTTTTTTCTCCTTGATTGAAAGGGTGTTGACATGCCCCACTTTGGTCACACAAACAGGTGAATTTTTGGCGGTGACGTGGGCAAATTACAATCTTCTTTAATTCATACTTTAACTTCCATTCAGGGAAATTGTCAACTCTGCGCGACGCGGCCAGTTTATTACCACCAGCGCCCACTTTAATTTGACCATCAGGTGGGTAACATCTCGATCTAACGTCGCCACTGGGAGAGTCACAGCAGGCTCTGATGGCTTGTTATCTCATGCACCGCATATGTCATCTTCTTTCCAAAACTGAGGGACACCGTATACTCATGTTTCTACATGTAGTTTTCCAGGGGACTAAACTTGCAATAGCCAGACTTTCGCTCCTCTGCCTTTGAAGCACACTCAAATGAAACAAATTCACTTACAGACAGAATAGAGTTAATAAGTTTAATTAACTGATCGCAGATAGTTTCATTTCTTGTAAATAAACAATCCAGCCGGCAAGATGTCCACGTGCTGACTATATATTCATTTCGCGGTTGCATTTCATCAATTTACGACAGACTGAAGTAAACCTGTAACGTAGTAACGCAGTTGGATTCTATACAAAACTGGCAACTGCCTAGCGCAGAGCACGGTCGCGACCTAATGGTTAGCGGGTTGGACTCCGGATCGAGCGCTCCTGGTTACTAGGGCGCTGACATGTCGTCTTGGGAAAGGCAATTTTCGTTCACAATGCCTCTCTCCACAAAGATGTATAAATGAGAGCCGGTGATGATCATCCTGTTCAGGGAAGAAGAGCAATGACCAATTTAAGCTCCAGCAGGTATGAGGCACTGGGCCTTGTGACGACTTACCTTACCACCTCAGCAAGCATGCTGGTCATCCTGGGGATTATCACTTCTTACTATGGAAATCGGAGTTAAGGGTCAGCAATTCTACAGCTAGGGGTGCCATGAGCAGTAGTTTTTGAAGGGAAATCCACCCCTACCCTGTCTTATCTTTGGATATACGCAGTACACCGATTTAGTCTGGATCTGTACTGACTGAGAAAGCAACAAAAGGAAAATCCCGATAGAGAAAGGGCAAGTGTGCCAAGGAGTAATTTTCTGGTAATTTGGTCAGACATCCAGCGACTTGGCGGGGAAAACGGTGCGTCTTGGACGTCCTCAATTTATAATACCTAGGCCGTTTGCACCGGGGGACTGGGTATGAATAAATATTCAGTAACATATCCATTCGCTCTTTAGCTTCTCAAGCAAGTTCTATACCTAATCATTCTCTGCAGTATCAAGGAGACGAATCTAGACGAGAAAAAACTGAAGTCAGTCATAGCCAGCAAACTACAGATAAGTTGGCGTGTCGTAGCGTCGCCATGTACGGAATGAATCAACCTGAATTTTCATTACTCGAAACAATGCACTCACTACCAATTTATCGCTGAGGCTAAGGTTTTTAACGTTGCTTCACCTTTAAGGGATTATAAGAAAGGGGCATACCTCTAAACCTGAAGCCAGGTAAGCGTTTATAGTAAGTGAATTTATCCAGACAATTTGTATATAGACTCGAAGAGTGAGACTGCATTTTGTATTGGACAATTAGCTATAATCGTATTCGAAATTTCCATAAGGTTCAAAGCGATTTTAAAGTAGTGTTACGAGAGACGTTATAATTGCATTTAGAGTGATTGATAAGTTGTTTTCTTTAGAAAAGAACTCCCTGACAGGTGGGTTATGATACGAAACGGGATCACAAAGCTTGGCGGGTTATTTCTTGATTTAATTAGCGCTTCATTACTCGGGGCCACAGACTCGTTTCGTTGAACGGGTTGAATAAACTTAATATTGCAGTTTGGACCAAAAATGATGCAATGGTGCATTGTGATTAACCGGCAAGAGACGGAGTGTTAGGTATATATATGGTTCTTTCACAATGACTCCATTATCTGTAATTTTCACACAAACAGGTGAATTTTTGGCGGTGACGTGGGCAAATTACAATGTTCTTTAATTCATACTTCCACAAAATTTATAACCGTTGCCGGACCAAACTCTGATCGGTCCTAAAAAGTCACACGAAATTTTTTGATTAACGGTAAGTCTTTTCGGTTACAATTAACTTCAGAGTCTCTAATTCATGACTTAGAAGAAAAAATGTATTAATCGAAATTAAATGGCTGATTTTTACACACACGCTTTTTTGAAACTTGAACCGAAAGTGGCCTGGTTAGTTATTTTCTTGTAAGTTTTTTTCTTGGTAAAAAAGCCTCAACCTTAGTATATTTTTCTTGATATTACTAAACTAAGGGCTGAACTTTGCAGGGATACTAAGACTTCACGATATAAAACATGGGCATGGAAAATATGTGGTCTGAAAAACAGGCCATTTCCTGTTGCCTCCCATATGCTTCAAATAGGACCAAGTTGTGATAACAGCCACGGGCTAACGAAAACTTCCCGTGAGCTAATGTTCTTACCCATAAACGCCTAAGAATAGTGCATTACTAATATGGTTTTGGTTTTGTCTGAAATCAGTTGCACGTTGCTAAAACTGAAGATTGAAAACTGGCCAAAATTACACTGAAAATCAGCCTCTGGGGACCCCTGAGGGGCTGACATCCAGAACTCGGCTAAAAAATGGTCGTTGAACCTGAAACTTTGGCATATTACATAAGTCCACATAACGACGTTGTGTACCAATTTTCAGCGAAATCGGCCGATCTTCATTTCCAAGTCTGCCCCGGTCTCTCAGGCAGAAGCTCTTAAGTTGTCTACACATGTATCAGTTAGTATAGTCAACGCGATTCGAAATGTATTTACTTGTGATACTTTACTTTGACTCTGCCCTAGAGGAGGGGGAGTGATCCTCATATCGGCTCTATAGGTATGTCCTGCGTCAGAGGGACATGTTTTTGTAAGACATTTTAGTCAGAAGTAGAGTATCGATATTAGTCACTTTGGTCTCAAACTGGGTATGGTTTTTGCGCTGTAGTCTTGAATTAGGTATGTTTTTTTAGAAGAAGCTACCTTTTTCATCATTATCGATAAGACCAGCAACTAAAGCCATTCACAATACCTTTAACATCATTCTGAACTAGAGAACTACGCAAGGTCTGAAACAGGGTATTAATTTAAGGGTCAGACCATAAATAGGTAAGAATATCGCAGACTTTGGTCTTCAATAGGGTAAATGTTTTGGGAAGCGGGCTGCACAGCCCCGCCAAATTTTTCAGAAATTCAAAGTATTGTGTGTGTGGCTAAATAAAGCTAAGAGGCAAAAGCATTTGACGCATAATTTTTCCATTTCTGTGCCGGGCAGTCCTTGATTCGAATGGATGCGGAGCTCTAGGTTTCGTTGTCAGTGACGCATGATATTTTTCTTTTCAAAAAGGACGCCTCATGTGTGACGACACACTTTCGCTCGAATATTATGAAGCTAAAATACAAGCGCTATCCGTGTTTTCTTGGAAACCAGCCCTTGAAATGCCGCAGTATGTCGAAATACAAATTTACGTATTTTTAAAAGTGCGCTCTAAGAAGTAAAGTTACTGGAATTGCGGCGGAAAATTCGAGAAATTCAATTAAATCTGGAAAATGTCGACACCTACGATATGAAGAAATCCTCATAAAAAAGCCATATTGTGCCTATTTTGCAATATACCAACGTTAATTAAATTACAATATGATGCAAAAGTTACCTTCCACAATAGATCGTATCTGTAGTGTCGTCCAAACGCTCCAAGTGCGTGTTCTTTTCCCGTAAACAGCCACAGAAAAGGGGCGGGATTGTTATTCCTGACAAGTGTTCTGATTGACCAAAATTATGTCGCCGTAGTTGTGATCTTAATCACATTTAAATCAAGCACGGAAACAGATATCTTCGTTTCTCTAGAATACATCGTTTCAGTGAGACTTAGGACCATTTCAAGTCGCCAATTATTTCCACCTGCATGACATTTTAATTTCCTTTTCTTTCCGTCTCACGAAATAAAATTTAGTATCGAGAAGTTATTTTTCTTGAACATGTTTATCTTGTGAATTACAAGCGTTACTGGCTGATAACATTCATACTTACTATGTCAATAAATCACTCTGAAACGGAAAACAGTACCATTTCTTCGTTGAACTAAACAAAACGAACTGCTTCCATCGGCTTAAAATATCACATTAGTGGACAAATCGCGTGGTCTGGCGGTCTCTCTACCTCCAAAATAAGCTTCCTTTTCAATATTACTATCCGAGTAGAAGTCCAATGCGTAGTTCTCTTGTGTATTTTAATAACGAGAAACGAGAGTTTCAGTCGTAACTCCATTTTCGAATAAAGCAGCAATTGAAATGTTCGGAAAGCCACATTTTGTTGCGATGACCGAATTTCCACCGTATTTACATTAACAATTACGAACTTTACTCTGATTGGATATTACAAATTACTATGTAAATAGTTCACCTCTGAACTGAAAACAATACCGCTTCGTTTCTGAGGAAACGAAACAAAAAAACTGAAAGTACAAAATACGGAGTTATTCAAGACAAAGATTTTATAGAAAAGTTCTTTCATTCAATGAATGTCTTGGATTCGGCTGCTACCATACAACTTGGCAAAATGTGGCGCTGACAATCAACAACTGAAATGCTCAAGCAAATGGAAAATTTCAAGCGTTCCGGTATTAAGACAAGATCTACAAAAAACTAGTAAGTCCTTTACAGTTATAAAAAAAATTGTATTCAAAATGTAATGATTGAGACTAGAATTTCTCAGTAAACTCTTACGAAAAATAGCTCAAAAAGCTTAAAAGTCACCATTTTGCTGTTTTTCTTTCATTACAGAGAGTCACTTGTTGGTGTCATGTTGGACTGAAAGTTCACGGAAATATTTACCGGAAATTATTAAAAGTTACTCCAGTAAACATCCCGCCAGCTGCTCCAGCCAACTAGAACGACCGGCACTGCTGTCACGGTTACTAATAGCAGCCGTGTTGCTTGACGGAGCTGAGCTGTTGAGAACAATCTCCCGTAAAGCATGACTAGAACAGCTGTTCGTAGTTGTCTTGCTTGGGTTGAAACCGGCCAACTTATTGGACATTTGCCGCTGTTTTTTTTTTTTTTTTTCCAGAGGATTATGGCTGTAGCTGGATATGGATTCAGGATTGGCGTGGCCAGTCAGCTCTGAGATCTCCAGTCGGTCGAAAATATCACGGAGGGCTTGGATGACTGTTTTGCGACCACTCGAATTTGTGAATTTGCCGTCTAGGGAGGCAATGGAAGCAATACTCTGCATTTGCTTTGCCAATGTATTACTACCATTTGGAACCATATCATCTTGTACCAGACATTGCATTGTGGGCAGTCAACTGGACTTTGGTAGAAATTTCCAGGAACGATATCACCCTTCAGATGATGTCCAACGTACTCGATAAATGCTCTGTGTAGATCTCGCTCTCCACCATACGTCCTCCAAATCTTGTTGTTATACTATCTCGCCCGTTTTGTCGCAGTCGGTTCGTCTTCCTGGCGGTTCTTGGTTTGTTGTTCTTTGTATTCGATGTGCTGCTCTGTCACCCTTAAATCGCTTAGTTTACAGTCATGTTGTTCTTTAAAACCTCTCATTCCTAAGGACTTGACGTTGTTTCACCATTCCAGATGGAGAAGAGAGCGAGGATTTTGAAGGCCGATTGCACCTGACGACCACTTCTCTTCAAAATCTTCTGTTTCAACTGGTTGAGCGGCATATGGTTTGTTACCATGAACTTTTTACTTCAAATCTGTTTTCTTCATAGCTAGCATGGTTGAAACTTCTTCAAACTCAATCCCTGAAGATTTTTCGAGGTCGACGTTGTCTACTGCCGGTGGACATAAACGCTCCAGAAAGTACCTTCGTAAACCATTTCGGTAAGTTTGTAATGTTCCTGGTTCATATTCTTTGCCTTTGTTTTCTTTTGCCGTCTGTTTTATTTCTAGAAAGAAGCTGCTTGAGAAGCTGCGGTGCTTATTGCTTTGAAATTACATCGAAATTAATTTGTTTGCTGTGTTTTTCCCTGAAGGAAGACTGCAAACGGTGTTCGTCATCTGTGTAGGTTACAATGGCTTGGTTTTCCGGAATATATGATTAACTTTTTCCGGCATTGGCTATTTGGTTTCCTTTTGCGACGCTTGTTTAGTTTTCCTCTGCGAGAATTGTCGTTTGGCTTTTTATCCCTGCTCTCTGCTATTTTTATTCGGGCTTCCGTAGAAGAGCCCGAGTCCTAAAATGCTAGCGTTTTGGTCGCCAAAAGGGGGGTCATGGTCCCAGGCGTTCCATGCGTAGACCATGGAAACTGGGGACGAGAAACGCGACATTGCTCGCTCTTCGTGACAGAATGCGGTGTTTTGCAAAGAAGGTTTTGGCAAGAATCGCGCCTTATAGATTCATCTCACATACAAAGATGTCGATTGTTTTCAGAAAGGATCGGTCCCGAATTATATTGCTTGAAAGCCAGCCAGGTAAGCAAAGTTCACGCTCGAAACGTTCTCGTGAGATGACAACTGAATCGATTACGGTATGAGTTCAATCTACGAAAACGCTGGGAAAAAATAGGCAGTCAATGACGGTATGTGGCTACTGCTGTTATTATTTAGAACATTGCAGTAAGACAAATCATATTGCAATAAAACGAGCTAAATACGAAAACGTTTTTGGACTCGTAGCTCATTAAAAACATATCGACATTCGGTAACTGAATTAAATATCTTACATCCCGATTAGTTGGCTTTCTAGTGAGGTGCAGGAAAAAAACAACAAAAAAACGTGAATTTGGAAGCACATTGTGCGGGAGAATTAAACCTTCGATTGTGCGGAAAATTGTGCGGGATTATTGACGAACCAATGCTCTTGCCAAGTCCTAAGGAAAATCTGCATTGACGATAGTTTAGCCAGCTATTTCACTAGTAGTTGAAATATATTTAGCATTCTTAGCAATCGCCCATTCTTTTAGAAAACTGTGTCTGACTGCAAAAGAAAATCATGTTGCGTGACATGAACTAGACGAGCATGAAACCAAAATATATAGCAAAACAGAATGGTGCATCTTCCCTTATAAATGAGAGTCCTTTTTAAACTCGTGGATACGCGAAGAGTAGAAACGTGTTTGTTGCGGGAACTCCGATATGCAAATGTGTCACTCACTCACTCACTTAGGTGTAGACACTGCTCGTAATTAGTCGGCCCGAACGAGAGCGCCCGAGTCCGACGCCATGTTGGAATAGTAACCGCGCCCGACGCCACACTGGAATAGTAACCGAGCCCGACGCCAAATTGGAATAGTGACCGTGCAGTCAGTGCGAGCCTACTACTCAATGCGTGCATCGTGCCAGCCCGAATATTGATGATTTTGAAGCTTTTACACGACCATTAATATTAGGTGTTTCGCTAAATTGAAGTGGAGTCGACTTCGAATGTTCGAATTAGTACTATGGCCAACTTGACGGCTGAATTTCAGGAGCGTTTGAGTCGTCCAGGCGTTCAAAATGACCAGGAGATGTACATTTGTTTGCTGGAAAGTGACCTGAAAAGCTAATGTGGTAAGCTTTGATGAGAATGTGTCTTATTCCTCGACCTTAATGAGCTTATATGAGCGAAACGAAACAACTTTTAATGAACGAAACAGCTATTGAATACAAGACAAACATCGGCACCATTGTATAATATTGTAATTTCATTTTTATAATTTAGTAACATCTAAAGCTGAGGCCAGCCGAAATATTGTTTTGACTCTACGACGTTGTGTCAACCTTGCAGTAGTGACGTATTATCGTTTTACTTTTCAAGTTTGGCTGATTGAATCTGCTGTGAGATCCAACGTTCAATCAAGCAGGACCTTCGTTCACCGCTTTGCAGTTTAAACTCTTAAGTTTTTCATGTTGAGTTGTCCATGTTCGAGTGGTATCGAGTTTAGTTTAGATTAAAGTTGTGTTCCCTATACTTGTCTTGTTTATTTTAGTACATTGATCTGAACTCTAAGTGGGATGTAAAATGCACATAAACTTGGAAAGAAACTCCCAAATACTTGATTCTGATAAGCTTAAATGATTTTTACCCTGTCTTTTGTTTACACTTTTGCTTCCTGATTGAAAAGATAGCAAAGGGAAAGAAACCCCTTGTGAGCTTGTCCCCAATTATTAGTTAATACTAAATACATTGACACTTCAATGAAGCTGTTATTATTATTGTTGGAACATATTTATGGTTGACAGATTTGTCGGATCAACAGTGAAAATGCTTGCAAAAGAGTCTACTTATTTTGATGTATTTTAAGTGCAATATATATATAAAGACAAGCGCTCCCATATTGGAAAAGAAGTGCTGTCTCATAAGAAACCTTATCTATACAAACTTGAATGAAATGCAATGAAAAACGTTTGTGACCTCGTACGACTTGAATACATGCAAATTTTTCCAGCAGGCAGATCAACATCAAGATCTTGGTATGAGGGAAGTGAGGGAGGGGGAGAGAGTACACTATGATTTGTTGGGCAGGAGTGTCCTCTGTGACCCAAGAACCCTTAGTCTTTACCACTCCATGTTTTGCTGCAATTTTGTCACCCTAGCTATTCTGGACGTATATCTTTGTGATATGTGTGCCAAAAAAAGCCTACACTTTGTGAGTTAAGTGCGACCTTACATGGTACAAACCCGGCTTGTTTTAACAGCATTTAATAATACACCAGTAATTGCAAGTTCACCAATATGTTTCATCTCTAGATTACCTAATCCACGAGTTTGGCCATAGGTCTCCTTTGATTAAAAATACGCCTCCCTTGATTCAAGAAAAATATGTAGCTTTAATATTTCTTCATAAACCGCGTTAAGAGTCGCAAATTCTTGGAAGTTATCAGCAAAATACACAACTTGAAAGTTTATGCAAATTATGTGCAATGCAATTTGAGCCTAGTCACAGGACTGTTGTTTTCGCGAAGGAGTTTATCATGATTCGTTTTGGCTCTCTCGAAAGGGATTATTCGCTCTCCAAAAGAGAAATGACTCTTGAAAAGAGTTTAAGATCGCAACACGGCAAAGATGTTCAGCTACACAATTTACTCGGATCGCCACGACCAGCAAACAAACTTCGTACAATTTCTGCTAGCATGTACAAAGTAATCACCATAAGTTGTAAAAAGACCTCGAAAATTCTATGCAAACAACTTCTCCATCAATACGAAGGCAGTTGTGCTTCGTTCTTGAACCAAAATGGTTTGAATTCACAACTTGCGATAGGATGAGGAGGATACTCAACGAAGCAACTTGAATAGTAGATATCTAAGCGGAACTCTTGTGCTAAAATATCCTGATTCTTCAATTTGCTTTTATTGTGTCCAATACTCGTTTTCGTAAAGTACGATTTGATACTGTGGTACGAAACCCGAGTAAACGCCCTTAGAGCCTCTAGTTTTTTTCTTCAATGCGTTTTCTCGTACTTTTGAGTGTGACTGGTTTCTTCAAATTAACTAAAAATTTAAATTTCATGTCAAAATTTGGCAGTCATTCATTTTTGTGGGACCTTCAGCCTCCATTATGCTACCGTCCGCGGAATTTATTTGTCTATGTGTAGCGTATCGCGAAGTCTTCTGGGAGGAATTGAGCAGGCTTATATGACGTAAGCGTTCGATACGGCGGGCATTGCTGTTTTGAGTACATGTAATATTTTTGCACAGCTTACCGTCGCGAGCTGGTTGCAGTTTTCAAGGTAAGTTATTTTCCATTTCTAAACTGCTTTGCCTTGCTTTTGTTATATATTATCTTTCTTCCCGTACTGCCCTTTACAACTGAGTACTCTTTCTTATTTCACTTAGATCTTCGTGAGAAAATTTCTTTGGCGATACAAGATTTGTTTTGTTCACGCAAGCCATTAACTTATCTAAGCTCGGCTCGTGATCAGGATGGATTGCACGGGAGAAGTATTCGCTTTCGCAAACACTCACCCTCTTTACCCAAACGAGTGTCTCAGGTATTGGACTCTACTGTATACATGTACTTGTACTGTGCAGTCATTTTAAGCAGCTGTGAATGCAGTCAAACTGCTGAACTTACATGTACTGAAGCTGTTTGTTAACTAGATGACAATATTAACTGCGAGTGTGGCGACATCAATTGAACAATATCGGTCGAGGAAGCGAAGGATGCCTTATCACATGTTCATCCTTGAGGCGGGAGATGGATTTTTACCATGTTTTAGCTAAATGTTTTTACTTGACAACATTGAAACAAATTCTGGACATGTACAGAAATGATGGGCTAAATTTTGTCTACATCCCAATACTTGTAAGGGAAAGGGAATGATGTGGAGAACAATCCAGGCCCTGCCGGCAGTATTTAAGATGATTTCCGCAGAACATTCGAGCAATAATGGCAAAAATTAAGTTACCAAAAAACCCTCATAAAATTTAAATATTTGGAACACAGTAAAGAAGAAATTGTCGAGACTAAAGCTCTCAAGGTGACCCCGCAAGAGAAAATTGAACTTGAAGTTATCCGTATTTCAGTGAAACAGACGTTTCGTGTTAGTTAAAAAAACGCAAAAAAAAACATTCTTTAAGCATTCTTACGAGGTTTGGCTTTAACTTTCTCGAGAACGCTTGAGAAATTAATAATAATAATAATAATAATAATAATAATGGCATTTCGGGCAGTATATCCACAGGGTGGCTCTTCGCCTGCCCGATGCTAACTAAATTTACAATTAAAAGATATCTAAGAATTTTAAGAATTTATATCTATATGTAAACGAGATAAAATTGTGTTTTAAGATATGCTAAAATAAATAAATGAATAAATAAATAATTAAAATTATGCCAGGTGTTCTAAAGCTCTCTTAAAAATAATGTTTTTGGTGTTTTCAATTAAACACGGAGTCACTTTGAGAAATTAACTAACTAAGGTGAGTTGTACTAAATAGTATTCCAAAAGTTACCTTGCTAGGAGTAGATTTTTAGAAATAATTTTTGCACTTATTGCTCGAACTTTGAGCGGAATCCGTCTTAATAACAATAATCCAACAACCACTGTGTCTGCTGGCCACAAGTCAAGGAACTGAGAGAAGCGCACTTTGGTGAACGTTAGTAAGCAGTGTGTTGCAAATTATGTTCACTTGATTATTGTTAAAATTTACAATCAAATAGAAGGTACTGTACTCAGAATATGCTTATTGGATCGGGCCTATACAGATCTACAAGATATAAATTCTGTACAAAAAGATGTGCATTTGCCGTTAACTGTTACAATGAGGTTAACTGATATTCCATGAATAGTTTCAGTTTTTGCCAGAATGTACATTCAATGCAGCGTAATGCAATTTAATACATTGTTCATTATTTTTACTCTTGACATAAAACAATGCCAAATATATGTCTCTTAAAAATTCACTTGCAGAAGCATTTTCAAATAATTTTCTCAAACTCATCAATAACTCATCAGGTTTAAACAATATAAATCATAAATGTGATGGTGTTTGGATATCTGATCTTATTTGACATAGATGTTGTAATTTAAAGTCGCCTTTTTCTCCTTACTTTTAGTTTCAATTAAGAAGATAGGTGTACTTGTGTATATAGTGTGTCAAACACCGAAGATCACATTCCATCACATTTCCAACACCTCAAAGTTTATCAAACATTCTCAGCTCTGTGCTATATTTTAAACACTTCTCTCCATATTTGGAAAGGCGGTTAAACACGGTCTTTCATGCCTGATGTATTACGTCATTGTTACTGCAATTGTTTGTTACAGTGTTAAAGACGTCAGAGCACAGCTTTGGCATATTTTTAATTTAACTTCGAGGATTTACATGGGATACCCCTTTCATTTGAGGGATACACTTTGGTCAGCATTGAAGAGCGTAAAAACCTATTATATTTGCAATTGTCTTGCTTACAAACGTGGACTGTTCCTTTCAAAATGAAAGGTGTACTGCACGTGTCTTGATTTGTGGTTGTCAAGCTGATATGCCACAAGTTCAGCACGACCAGGAATGTGATTACAGTGAATGAATGTGTGTACAAGAAATCCTTAAAAAAGCTGATAACGGTTGCATTGTGTTCTTCAAATAACATTATATTAATTAACCTCCCAATATAAATAGCATGATAACAAATATGTTATTATCTTTTTGTATGTTAAAACAGATCCAACCGAGCAAAGTAGTATTAAGCTTGACAAAACAATTATAACACGTACAATAAGACAAATCTGTACCAGGTCATGGAAGCATAAGAAGCTAGTAAACCAGAGTGACGCACACTGAGCAATGTGGAAAACTCCTTTAGACATAATTTTGATGTTTGCCATGTAGCATTTGACGTTTTATCAAGTTCCAGCTGATAAACCTGTACTGCATACTTTTCACGTGAGTCGTCGGAAGCTCTATTGCACAACTCTTTATACAACTGCATGCTAACAACCACTTGAAGATTACTATTGAATCCAGAAACAAACATGGATGCACTCTTCTATCCAGAAATTATTATGCAAACTACTAGTCAATCATCAACATATACTTTTAACATCACAAGGATCTACATGTGTCAAAAGAAGCATACAAAATGTACCAGCAATATGTTTATATATACAAAAAAATGGAGTGAAATTCTCATCTACTACAAAGTGCTCAATAGCTGAACTAGAGCGGCAATAACAGTAAAAACTCAAGAGCTAGGTTATATGGTCATTTAATCGCTACTCCGAGTTTCATGCGTCATGCGAGGCAATCATCAGGCGACTGCCAGAAAAAAACGGTTACATTCAAAGATATTTGAAAATACAGAACAATACAATTACATACTAGATGTGTTGCGTGTCACGTGGCGCGTCACGCGGGATCTTAATCGCTAATTAGATGATAACATTTTTCAGCAAGAATTTCCTAGCATGTCTGCAACACGATGCAATCTCATTTCTGCTGTTCAAAGTCGACATTTCCGGTTTACATAAGATGAAAAATTTCTCCCACAAACACAAATTACATCTCTTGGTAACATTCGAATAAGACCTAGCCTATTTAACTATGCGCCACTTGATGTCAAACTTAATGTTCTGATCTTTCAGGCTCCATATGTATTTACTTAGTTCAGTAGCGTGTTTGTACCGCTCATTTCGAAAAGAACATACATGATTACGATATCTTAATTTGAATGTAGTGTCACAGAGTCCAATGTATGTCTATTTCGTGGTTGGTGTGATGACTTCGGCCTGGTAAATTACGCTTTCCATGCTACAATTTCCATCCATGGGACACGTGGTAGATTTCCGGCAGTTGCAATTTTTCGTTTGGTCATTAGTACGTGTGGATTTGTTAATTTCCGCTTTGTTATGGTTAGATATGATTATTTTGATGTTACCCATGCAGCTGTAGCTTAATTTGAGTGTGTTACGGTTAAAAATTTTATGAAGCGGGTTAGATTTGGGGAAGTGCTTATCAATATGTGAAAGAAAGCATTTACCGACGTTTGTTTTCACGTTCTTGCTGTATGGTGGATTAAAGCACAGGATGTTTCGTTGTCTGTTTATTCGTGGGCGAGGTGTCTGGTTCGGTGTGGCATTGAATGATAGGTTGTAGTTGTATCCGCTTTTGTTAAGCGCTTCTTGATAGACGCCCTTTGTCTGGATTTATGAAAACAGTGTTAAAGAAATCAAGCGGTTTTTATGTATTTATTATTATTATTATTATTATTATTATTATTATTATCTATTTATTTATTTTGTTGGTTTCCTTATGGAAGCCGCTTCTAAATCTTACCTAGCATAAAATGTAGAGGACTTCTTGCTGCATGCTTCATGTATTTATCTATTGTTTTCATTATTCATCGCTACCTCCACCCCCTCCCCTTTTCAACCGGTGTTAAGTTTAGACTACACTCGTCTGAATTTCAGTTCGCGCGGTGACTCTGAGAAGGAGCCAACCGATTATTGTTCTGCATTTGCTGTCTAAAGGAAGTCTGCCTGAGGACATCACTAAGTCCAATGAAGGCCCAAGTCTAACGATCTCCTGGCAAGCGTGATCCATTATCGTACGTGAGGCTGGCTTAAGATGTGTAAACTTAATGGGTCACATTTAGTCCCGTAACAGTAGGCCCTTTGCCCTGTGGCGATAATATTGGGCTTGCTTTAGACAGCAAAAATCTTTAGCCGCATCAATTTAGGGCTTAGACGTGCAATGGACTAGACATTTCTAGCTGCTGTTGGCGTTATTTACTCTGAACTTTGATGTAACTAAAGACTTAGAAACAATCTGTTGAAATCTGGATGTGCCATTCCGCGTTGGACAAAATTGAAGCACATCCGGGACATTGCTATTTGCGAGCAAAACATGGCCACGAGCAGAGTGAAGAACATGAGTTCAAGCGCTGATCGTGAGTAGAATTTCCTTGTTTTATCAATTTTAGGCGTTCTCGGCTTAGCTAACTATCAGAACTGTCTGTGATTCGCTAGCGCGGAAGAAATTTATTTGCATGGCTTCCGAGCGATAATTGACGTAACGACAACATGTTGAGTGTTCGCTTACTGCTAACTATGGCCTAGTTTGTTTGAGGTTCAATCGATTCTCGATGTAAGAAGCTCTTGTTTAGTCCATTTATAACGATGCAGGCCTTTAGAAAGCGATAGATTAGCTCTCCGCCGCGGTTTTGATATCTGTACGTTCGTGATGTTTTAGACTGCAATTTCAACTTGAAAGCACTCTTAATTAAATTGTACAATTCATGATTCAACGAAAAGACGGTGAATTTAGTCTTCCTAGCCTTAAAAGGCATACAGGAGAGTTATTTGCTGTTATTTGAGCTACGATAAGCCTCTTGGAAAGCTGGGTCTAGGACAGAATTGTATCAAGGTTATCAGTGACAAGTAAAATTCTATGGCTATGTTTTTGCGAATCCAGTCAGATATATATAAAAAATCGTTACCAGAGTTCTCAGGCCAACAAAGGTGTCACAACGTCAGGAGGATCAGTAAAGATTCCCATTTCAAACCTCGCCGCATAAACAAACGTAGAAAGTTAAAAAATTGTGAGGACGGACAACTTCTGACGTAAAAAAGATTAAAAAATTTAATAAAAACGTTTCGGTTGGAGACCTTCTTCAGTTATTACAACTTTTGAATAAAAACGTGCTGTAAATAAGATTAAGGTGTTAGTGATTACGTAATTACAAGTGACAACTAGTAAAAGTGCAAAATCACGTGAAAGAGCAGAAAGTGGTGCTAATTAACCAAGGACAAAAAACAAAATCAACAAAGCAAAAAAATATAGAATGAATCGAAAACAAACTACTATGAAAATAATCGGCAGAGTATGAGAGATAAAAACTAAAAACTAAAAAACCAAACTGGCTAGAACGAATAAGATAACCGAAGAGGCAACGCGGCAAGCATTGGAAAAAGTAAAACCCTCCCCTTTATATAACTGAAAACATCAACTGTAACAAAATCCCAAAACGAGGCCTTTGGAGCCTGAAAGGGCAAATTAGCAACAAAATCCCTGGCGGGGCCCTTAAATAATATTAATCATAATAAGATCCCTTGACAGGGCCTTTGAGTCTAATCAACACCTAAAAGGCTGACAAAATCCAAGAAAAAGGACTTTGAGCGATCAATCAGTAACGTACAATATAGGAGAGGAAATTAAATATAACAAATTATATTTTTCGAATGAAATTCCTTTCTTTTATTTAAACCATGGGGTGCTAAAGAGAACAGCTGAGCACTCCAATAAGCCTCTTTTGTAATTAGAAGCCTATCGATCTCCTCAGAGTTGTTTGGGGTTTGTACCTGATCAATACAGTCTTCAATAAAGTTAATAACACCTCACCTATGTTGATACCTAAAAATCATTATTACCTTATTTATTTCAATTTATACCTTTATCTTTCTAGGTGATGGCCTATTTACTTGTAGTACAATAACTCCCGAATACTGACGTTTAACTGAATGGAATAAAAGTAAATCTAAGCCCACACAGGTACGCTTTGCGGACCTATTTTTTTTTGAAAATTTGTTCATTTCCAAGTTGATATTTTCGTAGCATGCGCACGAGTTACTTGTTTGTTTTCATAATAGCAACAATGTTTGCTCGCGACTCAGCAATATCCCCTCATGCACAAGTGCAATTCCACGCTAAATACCCTCTCTTTGATAGCCAACCAGACCGCGAATTTACCTTTAGCTATTCGACTCTAACGTGATATTTGCATGAGTTGCGCGTCCTTTTCGATCTGTTAACCGTTGCGTTTGACTGTGTCGCTGTGTGAGGGTTTCATTTTTTACTTCGTGACCTGTTTCCTGACCTATTCCGTCGGCAAAATGGACGACCAGTATATTGTGCTGCTTGAAAAAGTTATTACTGAAAATATGCGCCTGAGAAGTAATGGAAGCGCAAGAATACGAGCAGCGAAAGATGCTTCAGGAAATGTCATTCAAAATGGCGGTCAGCTCTAAATCAGGAGCTGAAAGGGGAAGTAGAAAAAGATCTAGGAATATGCAAATCCCGCAACAGTGCCGTGTAAGTATATTATATCGGTATGTCTTACAAGCAAAACGAAAAGAAAATGCATGCAAGTTAGCAAGGTTAAGTCTTATGTCCGTGAATCGTGACAACAAGTTAAGCTTATTTGCTCTGCTCCGCTAATCATTCGGTAACCCTAAGTTTAATTTATATCCTTTTCTTTCTCCGCATTCAATCATTTTACGTAGGTGCGGTGTCGAAAAAAACATTCAATCGTCGTTTAAATTAAAGCATCCTGTTAGCATTGTAAACAATGTAGTCAGGGAAAAAAAACTAGGGGCCCTGGTAATGACTCTTTGTGGAAAGGAGGATGATAATAATACTTTTGTACATTCGAACCTCAATTAAGCGGTCACTTGTCTTGTCAAAGTCAAAAAAATTGTTGTCAGAAAAATACTGCCTGTTAACTACTCCGGTTGGCAAAAGTTTATTGCTTGAACACACACACTAATAATGAATGAAATGCCGAGCTAAACCTACAAGTTTTTATACTTATGTAAATCTCAGAAAGTTCCAGAAGCGTCTCTGCATATATTTGGGCTTGCGGGACAATGCATACTAATTGTCAAACACTCTGCATTACGACTATGCCTAAAAGGTGACAGAATAAATAGAACTACATAAGCTGATTATGTAACATTGCCAAGAAAACCCCCATTGACGGCCATTTTTACCTGTAAGCGGCTGCAGCCACCCATTAGTTCCCCCGATGAGGGTTTCCTTTGGTTTTTACCCCTATTAACCGGAAAACCAAAATTTAACACAGTAGTTTGTCTTTGTTTTGGAAAAGGCAATGACAGATACTGACAGTCCGAAATAGAATTAAAATGACCACTGACCTTTTTTTATTATCTTTACGTGATTCCATGCTGCTTAAAGCAGGTCTTGTATTAAATTGACATTTCTACTAATTGAGCCTGATGCCAGTTTCTGATGCACCCCTATTACGTGGCCAACCCCTATTAAGTGGCCACCTCCCATTTCCTCTTACCAACCATTATACTTGTGTTTGACTCATATGCAAAACATTTTTAGAAAGAAAATGCTGTCTCACTCGCTTTCCTGACATGTTTCATTAACTTGAAAAAGTCAACAGATTTTCCTGTGTTTTCATACCACCACCCTGTCTAGATCAAACTGAAATATTCACATCGAATGGGTAATAGAAGAATTTAATCGGACAATAAATTATTATTTCATTCACCCTTGTTAGATAAGAGGCGATTATAACAAACTTGGCGCTATGTGCCTAGTTTGTTATTTATCACCTCGTATCCAACTTGGGCTCATGAAATGATATTGTTGAATATTCTCAGTTCAGGGAAGAAAGTTTAGAAGCCTCGTTGTTTTCCTTGTATATTACAGCAAGACTTTAAAAAGATGTACAACTCGCTGAAAGGGAATAAAGCTTTTGAAGGCCTCAAGTTGGATGAGAGGTTCTGTGACAGCCATAACATTGCACTTATCCATGAGTAATTTGTATCTGACACAGTAATAATGCAATGTCAGTGTCAATGTTGTGAGGGCTTGCTCTAAGGAAAAACCTGACTAGAACTCTAACTAAATTGTTATAACACCGGGTTTATGTAATTGTAAGGGACTTGTATAGGAAAGACTCCCATTTGAGACCCAAAGGTTTCTCTTTGTGGTGCAATTATTGCATTGTTTACAAAACAATTATGGCTAAGCTTGCTACATGTATAGGTTCTATTTTCTCCTTGTCATTGAGCTTTTTAGCTTGCAAGCTGATGCCAATCAGTAAGCCATCAAGCTAAGAGGGTCATTGAGGAAGCGGTGGCTGATCATGATGGGTCTGATAAGTGCCCTTAGTCTGCAGCTGAGATAAAAGGTAATAATTATTGTGCCTGTAGTAGTTTGCTGTTGGGGTTGTTGACAGCCTTTAGGACTAAAGCATGTAAATCATCGGTCACTGATATCCATTATTAATCAACTGACACTGATTTTTATCAACAGATATCACTTATAATCATAAAAATTACAATTTCCTAGATTACGATTGGTTTAAAAAACTCATATGTTCCACTAATTCACTTGCCAAGTTGTTATCGGACAATTTGTTATCGAACAGTTCAATAAACCAATAACATTGAAAGTTGTAGTATAAATCAACCAATCACAACCTTGGTTTAAATCACCATAGAAACAGTGAACAGACTCCTAAATGGGGGCTTTCTTCAAAATTGAGAATTTACGCTTCCTTTGTCAGTCTTTTAATGTAAATTTTCCCTTTCCTTCATATAACTTGGCTATTCTTCTTTTCTCGGAAATTGTTATTTTTATCGATCATTAATTGGTAATAAGACTTTGTGTCGTCCAATTCAGTCTGTAATCATATAATCTTACTCGTGATAAACAAATAGGACTCCTGCTGTGTGGGAGTCCGATTACCATTACTTATCAATTATTGATTTCACTGGCTGGTCCCAGTTTTGAATGAGGTCTTACGATGGACTTCTACCAAAGCACAACCCTATGGTCCTTTAAAGATAATGTTAAGGTCATATATACATCAACTACTCCTTTCTGCTGGGTTGACATGGTAAGGTACTCGCTCCATTCCACGTGGACCATGCCGTTAAAGACTGGATTTTTCCGTTTTACGTGACTACATATTGGATGGTAGTATGTATTATAGAAGTCGGCGTTGAAAATCAGCTGACTGGTTTGATTGTCGTGACCTTTTAGTCGACGATCCACATGCTTAACAATAATGTTATCTGGCTAAGTTCTGTATTTCTGCACAGAATCTTTCCCACAGCCACAGCACTTTCTGACAGCTTTGGGTCGAGCACAAAGCGTGTAAGGATAAGGCGACATTCCCGAGTGCCATGGTACACCACTCAGAGGTTGCTGAACTTGTTGACTTGCAGTACATGGTGGCTGAAATGTAGAGTTTGCATTGCCTGTTAGTTGTAATGACGACCGCTCCAACTGAAAACCGGGAACTGTTGAGTGTAGAAATGACGGGTCAGTAAGATTTGGTGTCGTCTGTAAAGGATAGCTGTTGAGAGTTGCTGATTGTGAAGCTGACTACTCATAGAGTGTATATTGCACTTGCCAGTAATGCGGCCATGGCGAGCCCCTGGTCTGTGTTTGTTTGTATTTTCATTGGAACCAGGAAAAAATTCAGCTCTTACCATGCTTGTAGACGGCATTGTTGCACCCGGGCGACTGGGCAAGACTGGTCTTTGAGACGGGCTGGCAGAGGTAAGTACACTTAACGAGGACTTTTGACTTGGTTGTTGTTTTCGTCTTGTTGCTTTGCGGACGTCGTTTTGCTCCAGACGTACCCTTTCTGAAACCGTTAGACCAGTTTCGATGGCTGCGATGAGGTTTACGCCAGCAATGCCTTCGGCTACCTTCTTATTCAACATTCGACGAAGAGCATACAAATATTCAAACAGGATTCCTTGGTCGTCGGCAGCAGCAGCTGTGTCGGGCATATCTCAAGTGCTCTGCATGTGCTGCAGAAACACTGGAATAAGTTACTCTTTTTACCCACGGGCTTCACAATGAGTGGGTCACCACCATCCTTACTTTTCACTTTCCTCGATCTCTCGCATAGTTTTAGGGACTAATGATATGCCGGAGACCAGTTTTTAAATTCCCTGCAAAGAGGAACTAATTTACAACTGAATCGTTGTCTTGAATAGGCATTGTTAGTTTTGACAGCTATTGTTATTCTGTCCTGAGCTAAATACAATGGCTTGCTTACCTGCAACGTGCCATTTTCAGACGTGACTTGACCAGGCAGTTTTCAAACTGAACTGGAGAGTGGTTGTCGTTGAACAATTAGCAAACTTAAAACGGATTTTGTTTAAGAAAAGATCCATCGTCCATTTGCCACATGACGAAAATTGCAAGGCAGTTTGAATTTTCAATAAATCGATGTTGAAAACGGCCCTCACACTAAAAAATTCCGGTTCTGCTGTTTTTTCAACTTCAAAAGCATAGCCTTTATACTTTTTAAATCTCCCTTGGTTTAGGCTCAAATTCCAGTTTAATCATTTCTCTTCTAACATCCGTTTGCCGAAGTCTGTGTTAGAATACAGGAAATCAGACAAGCGATTTTTGTGAACCCAACTTGGCCAATTTGGAACCTTCTTTCTTTCATTCTGACCTACTGAACACTCGTTCGCATTCCTGAATTTACCGCTTCGCTGATTATGAATAATAATTGGTGTGCAGGCATTCTGCGCGATGAGTTTTCTAGGGAAAATTTAGCCTAGATAATGATAAGAATTTGTTGAGTTTGAAATATTGACATGGGTTAATATCGATTTCACAGCTTAAATATTCTATTCTGTAGTCTAAATGACTATTTTTTTTGCAAATCTAATATTAAATCATGGCTAACAATCGCAGAAAGTCGGAATCGCTGAACATTTAGCGGGAAATATTTTTGACTAATGATTTTTTTTGGACTTTGCGAGCCCAGTTATTCCGATTTGCCTACAGACACCAATTTTAACTAAACTGGATATTGATAACAGTGTAAAAGACTATCACAAAAATATTTTTCTCTAGAGATTAACTGCCGCATTTTTGAAACACGACTCGCTGAAAACGGCTTAAATTTGGGTCCCGCTCGATCATTATTGATTCAGCAGCGAGATTTGACACCCCTCGAAAACCGTCAAATTCAATCGAAAGACCTGAAATATGTCGCATTCATCCAACAAGGAGACATATATTATCATAATTCAATAAGAGATTCTGGAATTTTACAAAGTATCTTCAAGGCTTACCTATAGTTGCCCGAAATTTGGGCTATTTTAGGCCGCTTGTGAGGCCAAAATCATGACTGATGTGGTGATATCTCGAAGAAACACGAACGCCTACCTCCGAAACTGTCAAGGCTGTGAATCTTTTCGGATAGCTGTGATAGCTGTAAATGTGAAAAGTTGAAGGTGAACGGCTGACCTCGATCTTTTGGTCCTGCCTGGTTTTCTCTGACAATCGTGGCCACTTAAGAAGACTCCTACTGTGGGAAGAAATCATTCTATTGCAAACATTTGGACCCCAGTTAAGGTACTTAACCACGATCAAGTGATTATCAATCTATGATCTCTTGCTACGAAAAGCACGAATTGACAGTGTCCTATTAGAAGAACTATCGTCACACCAATTTTAAAATTAAATTTCTGGAATTCTATATTTTCTAACATATAGATTACGTAAAAGTCCTACTTAAACATGTTTTAACCAAGCGCAATGATTAAAAAGCCTCGACGATAAGTTCTGCAATTGGTTATAGGACAAGTACCTACAAAAGGAATATGACACATAAAGACAAATGCATTAATTTACAAATTATTTCAAGGCCAAAATCTGTTATTAAATATTTATGACGTGGGTGAGCATTAACTATAAGGTCTCTCCCATACACACCTTCCTCATGATTCAGCATTGAATTCCGTCACACACTCCCTCCCACGGGTAGGCGCGTATTGAAGATAAGGCTATATTTAGGCTTGTGTTATGATGTTCAATAATTTTTTTTATAAAATTCAGAATTTTGGTTTGTGATCGCCAAATGTTTATTATTTTGTAGTTCCCTCGTTAGTCCTGTGATTCTAAGGCACGACTCCCCACACTTCAGATTGTTTATATTAAAGTTTATCTAGAATGCTTAAGCTCCAAACCCCATCGCTAGTCATGTTTAGGTTTGTCTACTGCCCTTGACCTGAATCTCTCACAAAGATCCTGATTAGGTTTCTTGGTCTCCAAACTTTAGTTTCTATCGCTTGTTTCAAGAATTCTATAGTTCGCTGTTGAAAGTCGCGTGAAAGTGTCTGGGTTAGTTCAACAAAAGATGTTTAATCCACCAAGTACAGTCGTCCCATGGGGCCCAAACATAGCTACCGATATGATATTTAAGTACGTGTGCATTTGTCAGTCAAGTACTTGAGCAGAAGCAGCAGTAGAAGTGGAAGAAGAAGAAGTTAGAGGGAGATCATGCGAGAGGGAATTCTAACAAATAAAAGACCCAGAGACCAGAGTCTTGGTATACCTTCTCGTTTGAGATTTCAAATACCTGCATGTAGAGTGTTTTGTACATTCAAGCGCCTAAATACTCGATTTTTTTTTTGCTATTTTAAAGTAAAATTAATAAGAGTAGACATTCCAAACTGGTACCACGTTCAGGCCTTCAAAAACTTTTCTCGGTCTTAGCTCTAGAGCCCTAACAGCGAACAATTCAGAGTTTTTTCAATCCCTGATATTGTGATTTAGTATAATTGCAAAGCTGAAAAATGTTTTTTCAGCAATCGGCTTGGTTGAGCGATTCCTTATATGACATTATATTCACCGCGCCAAGCGGTGATTATAACATTTTTGAGGCCTGGATATTAAGCTCGCCACCTTTGCCTTCACGGCAAGCAAACATGGCGAACAGTTGCTGAATGAATTTTGCATTTGTTGGGGAGGCATCCCTCCAAGTCCAGGATATTTGAAAGGATGGATAATTTTTACAACCACTGTTCTGCCCTTCGAGGAAAAATCCTCTCAAAAACCCTTATTGAAGGGATTTAAGAATCGTAAACTCAGAGATTACGTTGATCGCCAGCAAGTCAGATCTGACGGAAAGTTATTTTGCTTCAAACTACAGCTACTCATTTTAAGAGGATGGTGACAACTGTAAATAAAGTCAACAACGATATAACAAAGGTACCGGATGAATTTATTTTGCGTAGTGTTTCGCTTGTTTGTTTTATTGCCGAACTCTTTGAGTCAATCGATTCACAATCGATGTTATTAAAACTACCCCCGCATACGTGTATGCAAGCGAACAATTGCGTCTGTGTTTTTATGTTTTAATCCGTTATTTTGTTGTCGTTGATATTCACCAATGTTTACTTTGCCGAAGGCGATGCAGTTCCACGTTTCGTAAACGGTCGTTGCCGTTCTCGCGACGCTTAGAAATTTTTTTTTTTTAGCTGGCAACGAATTTTTCTCTACTCATGAAGGAAAATAAAAATTTGTAAGTAACCACTTAGTATCGAACCCGGAGCCAAATCTGCGAAAATTAAGTCATAAAACGTGACTTTCTTAGATGTTAATGATAGAGTTGCCCCAAACATCAAATAAAAGCTAACCGAAAGCAAACCAGTGTGAATATAAACAATTAAGCATTTGGTGAGTGCGTTTTACTCCATCATCATAACCACAGTTTCTAACTTGTCAAGGCCTAAACTAAAGCGGGTATGGAATCGTCCATTCTAAAGGACTTGGCTACCAATGAAGGCATCGACTGTTGAAAATGGCATCGATCATTTACGAAACGGAAATCAGTTCGGTCGGCACTTGCGATCTTAAATTTCAGTAGGAGCTGGTGTCTCAAATGATAAAGTTGGCATCAAAAATTGGTATCACATTCAAATTAGTCCTAGCTAAACAGCCTAAAATGCGAACAATTGTTGTTTATTTGTTTGTTTGTTTCATTGTTTGTTTTTTCATAACTGTTAATAGAGATTATGCACGCCGAAGTCTTTAACTCGGGCTAGGATAACCCTACTGATACGGTACCTTCCCTTCTTGTAAACAGGCCTCAGTACAGTCCTTGTGGATCGTAAGGTTTGTTCATTGTTGACAAGAACAGTTCTGTGTTATGTCCTTTAGTAGTTCCATGTACGGAGCTCTCCTGCGCACGGGAGGATGTAGTGTATCTAGACCCAGGCCCTCGCATACACGCTGCAGCATTGGTAACTTGAGCATCTTCAAGGTATCACCTTTCACCATTGAGCAAAGATGGAACTGGTCATACAAGTCATAATGGGATGCTGCATCTGGCTTGCTGTGACCGCCACGTCTCTGGCGCCAGTGAAATTTGTCTCCTCTTCTGATGCCTGGATATCTAACTCATTCATATCTTGCTGGCGAGCGGCAGTATTAAGACGTGAAAAGTAAGAGGCGATCTGCGAGGCTGTAAGGAGTTCTGATGACTGGAAAAGGCCCAGACAGTCAGCACCACGAGCACGGCGCATTTCACGAGCAACGACCTCCACATCGAGCTTTCGGCCTGTTGTTTGGCCGATACGAAATTTAGCCAAAAGGTAGGACTTTTGTTTATCGCTGAACTGATAAGCTTTTTTTGACAGCTATTAGAGCCCATCCCTCCTTGGCAGCAGCAATAGGGTAATCCTGGGAAAGCGTTGAGGTTTTTACGGTTGGTAAAACGCCAACGCCCTCCTCCAGGGCTGACTTGTAACCCATTTTGGCTAGATCTATCACAGTATGTCTCCCAGGGGACCGTGTGCATTTCTCGAGGGACAAGTGGTTTTGAAGCGCCGATACCTGTTGAAAGATGCGCACGCACCCATCCTGGGGACATGAATAAACCCCAGCAACTTTGTTGCTCTCCTCTGGATTGACATTCTGCATTTCCTCCGCGCTGGCTTCAGGAGTTGTGGCTTTGGTCGACTTGTTGCCCAAAGGTTTGAAGTCTCCCGGAGAAAATGCTGCCACTAGTCCGCTCTGACTAGGTTCTGAAACATGATGAGACACGCATCCACATTATATTTCAATCTAGGAACAAGTAACAATGCAGTTATTGTTATTCGTAATAACAGGTGTTGAAGAGGTACTACTGAAAAGCATTACCCATCCCTCAGTCCCTCTCTACCTAACTCTATTAATCAGGGAGGTTTCCGCACTCGTTATTGTATCTAATTAAGGTCGAATTGTGAAGAACACCGTAGTAACGGCAAAATAAGAGAGTTTGTCAGTCCGTAGAACAAATCGTGACATTATGTCCACAATATTTGGCTACTCACCCGAAGACCTAAAAGACGATACATCCAGTTTGATTACATCACCAGGACTGACACCATATGCACGCCAACAAGTAACGGTGTCTGTTGAAGTAAACTCAAAGTTGTTCAGCTTTTTGATACTTGCTACTGTCTGGGCCGTGTCTTGCGTCTCGGCAATGGTGTCCATGGAAACCACTCGGACTCCCTCCAATCCTCCATGAGAAATCAATGCAATTTTCATGTCATTTGCAGTGCACACGTCGTGTCCTTCATTTATGTATGCCCTGATATGGAATTTGCGTGACGCAGCCAATCGATCCGCCGCACCTTTACCCCCTTGTGGATTGCTAAAATCAATGCATGCCATCCAAATTCCGCAACGTGTTCCCGCATGTCGACACGCCAGGATTGTGCGAGAAGAATGGTAACACCCGGCGTTATCCTGACGACAAAAGGGCGTGTTGATTTCCGGGTGCTCCTGCTTAAGTGTGGTCAGAACGTGGTGCATGATGGTTACGACTGCAGAGCTTCCCTGGCTACATGACTGGATGACGTGGATGAACCCTTGCTACTGTAGGACCCCTTCTACCCGTTGGTATACGACTGATATGTGCCAGGATATACCACGCTTGCCAAACCAGTCTGCTTGGGAGTCTCGGTACCTCTGCGGCAAGAACTTCATTGCCCAGTCGTTTACAATGAAAACCGTTTCTTGGTTGAGGGCAACGATGATATCCAGGCGAGCCTGGTCTTGGTGTGCTATAAGCTAATCGTAACAAATGACATTTCCATGACTGGATGGCAAGCGTGGCGTGATTGGTAAGATATACAGCTTTGTCTCTGTCGTCATCCGCGTGAAACGGCGACCTGGCTACGGCTTCTGAAATGGCGGCAAGCGTAGAATTTAGGTTTTCGCACTGCTCGCATAAGTCTTCGTGTCGGTGATCGCATTGTTGCCGAAGGTCTGGGTTGGTACAATCGCTAAGGGCAAACACACTGCAGTGACTAGCTACGTCAGAGTTGGTGGTAATGTGAACCTGTCAAGGAACGCATTTGAATGCATTACACGTCATACCTGTATTGCCAAGATCGCTACACTAATAAGGTACATATTCAGCTGGCCTTGGATCAAAGAGAATAGAGGAAAAAAAATCGTGTGCGGTTAAAATAAAACACCGTTAAAAAATAAATGGAAAAGGTGACTAAGGCACTTTTCCCATCAATTGGCCATTCCCACCCCCCACCCCTCTCGCCATCCCCTTCTCCCTCACCAAAGCCTGATCTTTCGATGGGAGAACCATTGGACTAATTTTATTTTTTCTAGATAACCGTTTTACTGCCTTTTTACAGAATTACTACTATAGAATGAATTAGAAAAAAAAAATAAACATTAGTATCTATGTTTAAAAGGTATATTCAAAGTGATATTTGAGCAACCCACCGCGAGACAGATTTTGTTCCAGTCCTACAATATTTTAAGGTTAGTTTTCAAAAAAAGAGCAACAACAACTATTACCTTGAAATCGCCTTTAAGATACAATTTGGCAGTCTTCAAGGATTGGGTGTTAATGGCATCTGATTCCTTTCCCAGTCCGAGTTCGCTAAGCTGGCGCACTAAAGATCCAAGGTCTTCAAAAGCGCGAGCACCTTCTGCGGCAAAGTAATCAAGCCCTTGAAGAGACTTGCGCACTGAAGCTTTGCACTCTACTAGTATCCGCAACATGGTGCGCTCGCTGAAGGGCTCGAATCCGGTTTCATCGCAGTACTGTTCGTACTGGCCCGCTATCCTATGTGGAATAAGCGTACGGATGACGTTCGGTATTTCAATAGTTTTTCCTGAGGAAAGCGTCAGCATGTTCTGTCCAAAACGCAGATCTTGGACTAAATGAGGACTCGTAATGAAGGACAGAAAATAGTCCAACTGCTGCCGCTCAACTCTTACTCTCACTAATGGTTGGTAGGTCATGGAAGCGCCGCGCCCAAACTGCAGGCGATGAAGGTTGGCTATGGTGTAGTGATATTTCGACAAGCCTGGTATAAACACTGAGATAGCCTTTTAGCTGGCAAGACCTGCCATGATGGACAGAATCTGTCTTCTCGTGTCCCAGCCATTTGCACTGCCGTAAGCCTCTGCCAAAGCCTCGAGGTAGTCTTTTGACGGCTGCGATAAGTCTTCTAGACCAAGGGCCTTCTTCATGGCAGCAGACGAGACAGTGGCCTGCCAAAGAGAACCTGCGTGTTTCGGGCTGATTGTGCGGAGGACTGAGGACACGATCTCTGCCGTTCTTTTGGTGTATCGTTGCTTGGTTCTGTCAGAGACTTGTTCCCACTCAAGCCAGGGTTGAACTATCCGAGCGATACCGTCGGAGAGTAAATACTCATTCAACTTTTCTCGAGGCACCACCGACGTTGCCTTCACAGCTTGGGTTTCCTCGCTCGTGCTTGAAACAATGCTATCTGTATCTGGACGAAGGAAAGTCTCATCGTCAATTGCAAGCCTTGATAATTCTGCCGCCAGATCTTCAGATGAAACATCGCTGTCCGAGGGATCCTTTTCCACCAATGTCTGCTATAAGTAAAAATAATTTCAATAGTAACTAAAAAGCGTATTTATTTAACTTTTGGTATGTGGGTGTATGTTGTGAAGTGTGTGCGATGGTGTTGGGGTGGATTTTGGGCTGGCATGATTAAATTAACACCCGGCGCAAAATTAGTCAGCTTCTTACTGTGGATTGTTCTTGAGATGACTCAGCATGTAGTACAGGTTGTTCAGCCGCAGGCGCAGCCAACAGTGTTCCACAGGCTTCTGACTTCTGGTCCGGCAGTGACTTGTTTTCCAACAGCTGTTTGCTCACGAACTCTTTAAACTGTTTGCAAATTGCTGAAAAAGTGGAGCAATAAACCTTTCACTTCTTGCCGAAAAATATACTGCTCGAGGACAACGCGAATTTTCTCAGCCAATTAAAATAGCTCGAAAAAGCTATTACGAAATCAGAGTGACTTCAAGACCACAGAAATAACTGTTCCATTCTCTCCCGCGATCCCTTGCCTTATTTCCCTTTGCGATTACTTCACAGGCCAGTCTGGTTCACTCCTCATGGTTCCGAAATAGGAACAGTTACATGTATATGTATAACTACTTGTACGAGATCTGGTAAACATTTTAGGCTATATGCAACTGACAAAAATAAAACTCACGCGATCCAACTGGAAGGAGAATCTTGTTTTCCTCGAAAATTACTGCTGATTGGTGGCTATTCACTCGGTAGCTTCCTTTAGCTTTAGCATTCGCTGATTTGTGGGCGGCCATCTCTGCAGGGACTGTGCAGACAGATTTTCCTGTCCTCCAACGGATACCATAAATGGCTCTCTGGTGTGGACAAATATTAAGCAACTCGTGCTGTTCTTCCACTTTAAACACACCTAAAACATTGACAACTTTTAGCTAAACATCTCATCTGTATGTGGGCACTCTCGGTTCAAAAATAGCATAAATGACACCACTCACCAGCTCTCGCCAACAGTAACTTCATCTCTGTATTAATACCCTCATCCCCGCTTAGTTTGAAGCTTGCCAAATGACTGCTGACATCTCTCGCGCAGTCCTTTAGGCTAACGCACTCGAGGTGTCCTGGAGAGTCGCTCGATTGTCCGCAAACGCTGGACCTACCTTGTAGCGTAATGTAGCTACAGAAAAATGCCATGTGAAAAATACAAACACTTAGGGGCACAAAATGGCACAGCTAAGCCAACAGCAGGACTAGTCTCATATGTTCCTGGTTTTCCAGTTCAATGTAGCCAATAATTTTACCGCATTTTGGTGTACACGTGACTTGGCTGTTGTGTTACTTTGTAAATAAACTGACCTTTCGGGAAGATTTCAAACACATCTGGTTCCTACAACGGATGCTTTAATGCTAGCTGAAAGCTGGAGCGATAGCAAGTAGATGGGAAAACGGGTTTTGGTGCGTATTTTGTGTTTAGTTTAGAAATATATTTATATGACTGTGCGTGGTTTGCGTGGGATCGGGAAGTTGTAGGTAAAAGGTGAAATTAGAACAAATTACAGTCTAGTCGGAAAATGAGAAATAACAAATAAGTTTACACCATTGCGCGTAAACTAAGCGCTGTTAGACACTGATGAGATCTTATCTTTTACTAAATCTTGTTTGGAGAGTTCTTTACGGGTCCGCAAATGATCCCAGGACCGCAAATGATCCCGGACCGCAAATGATACCCAAATTGAACCACAAATGATCCCGGACTGGAAATGATCCCCACATTGGACTGCAAATGATCCCGATCAAAAAATAAGGAATGGCATGGATTTATATCAGAGGAAGGTGGGAACATATACAAAAATTATGAACTAAAAAACACGTTTTATCGTTTTTCTTCAAACGGTTCAGATCGTTTTCACTGTCACGCAATAAAAAAAAAAAAAAAATGATAAATCGAAAACCAACCAATGGAAAAAGCTAAGACATTGCGATGTACGCTATAGAAGATAAATAATTGAGACACTTCTCCAAGTTTTAGGCCTGCGCGTTTCCCCAAACTTCGAAAATTTGTAGTAAATGTTTCCCAGAAATTTACAGAGCCCAGTAAGAAAACGCCACGTTGGTATACATCCTTGGTACACCAATATGGCAGCCGGAATATAGTGTAAACATCTAGAACTTACTTTGGGTTTCAAGGCGACTGATTATCAGCACTAAACAAACAAGCATTTACATAAGCACTTTTCCTGATGCTCTAACTTCCAAGAAGGCTCAAAATCATGAGATAAGTATATATTGTTCAACAAACTCGATAGTAGCCTTGTATCACGCAACCTCCATAACCCTGAAATTCAAAATGCTCTGGTTTCCAAACGAAGCACGCTAATTGTAAACAGATATAAATATACCGCCTCTTATGCCTGACCTATTGAATTAGAATTCTTAGAAAAACACATACTTCTAAACATTCTCGAAATCGCGGGGGCGATAGTATCAAACATCTATCAAACAGCTAACTTGTCAAAACTAAGAGCAAGCCTTGGCCTTGCTTGGTCATGAAGCTGAACTTCATAACTATAGCTTGGAATTTTGGCTTCTTAGAATACTCAAGTAGTCATTTCGGAGGAATTAAAGCCAAAATACGACCAAGGAAAAAATAACAAAATAAATTTGTTCAAATTTCCAGTGCTATACACTAGGTGTTTCACAGAGTGATGAAGCGATAGGCTTGTAGGTCTACTCAGGTGACAGCGTCTTCCTTAATAGTTGCTTCATGGTTAGATTTTAGTTTAAAACTTTAGACGAGTGGCGTTAGTGGCTGATAAAATGTGATTTAACTATAACACCGAAATATCAGTGTTTAACAAAGGAGGATATGTAGCGTATGTTGCACTGATCATAATTTTACTGAGAGTTGCAAAGAAATGCAAGCCAAGTCGCGTTTTGATGGTTGAGTGGTGATATTCATAACATCGTAGTTAGCAACAAAATTTAGTCGAAAATATGAAAAAAAAAACCAAGTTGTAAGTGTAATTTTCTCTTGATTATAATTGTAAGCTGGCTTTAATAAAAACATCGGTATTCACGTACGCCAATTGCCTATCCACACCATCCCACCATCCATGCCATTCGGTATTTTTTACTCGTGATCATTTGCGGTCTCTATCGGGGATCATTTCCGGTCCGGGATCATTTGCGGTCCAATTTGGGGATCATTTGCGGCCTGGGATCAATTGCGGACCCGTACAGTTCTGAAATGCATTCATAAAGTTGAAAATACATCCGAGAAAAAACGACCATTTCCGCAATGTTTACATAGCAAGTCGCCATGTCATTTTAAAATAGTTTCCCACAACAACTTATCTTGAAATCTCAAGGTAATAATCACACGAAAAATATATATTTTAGCGTTTTATTTCGTAAGTTGCTCGGAAATAACGATAATCCAGTCACTCAAATGTACCAAGCAGCGAACATTGAGGTTTCGGTCTTTCTTTACGTCGAAATGTAGACAAATATTTTGAAAGATGTGCTGAACATTGTTCGTAGATTCCAGGTTTTTTCAAAGGGAACCAGTTCGAGTCCGACCTTGAGATTTGGCAGAATAACAGTTAAAAGACAAATCTTTTGAGCTGTAGAGTTAGATTCTGAAATAATTAGGTACCAAAGAGGGTTTTATCCAGTCAAAGATAGCCAATATTTTCCCTCTCGTTAACCGGTTGCCGGAAATGTTTTTTGAATGGCTTGAAACCTTAAAATAACAGAGCATTTGACATATCTTTTAACTTTAGCCGTAAAGAGGAATAGCTATTCTATATCTGAGCAAAATCTAACAGTACTTGATTGAATTTCAAGATTTTACGAACGCTTCGTCTTTTCGTGTTATTTGGGGCATTCCACTGGGCGGAAAACGCACTTTGACCGCATTTTCAAACTTTCGAATTTTTTTCAAAAACGAAAAAGCGCTGGAACTTAAAATTATGATTTTTGAAAACAGTTAACCAAAGGGTATCTTGAGGCAAAATATGAGCAATGTGCCAAAATAGTCGCTGTCGCACGATTCTCAATGCTCTCAGGCAGGAGCTCTTAAAAAGGGACAATCGCCGAAATTGATGATCTTACTAAGAAACTATTAGGAAACAGTTTAATGTGTCAATTATATGGATATATAACTTGTCCATGTCAACTATGTCTTGTCCGTCTTTATCAGCAATGTTTTCAAAGCGTATTTTAACTAAGTCTTTGTGATTATTACGCGTACCTTTGTTTTTGTCTCACATTTTGTGTCGAATTTGTTAGAAATTACTATACTACTCTTTGATGCAAAAACCAACTTTGCACTTATTCTGCGCATTTCGTAAGAAAGGTATGTGGTCACTTTTGCTTCATATGGCCTGCCACTAAAATTAACAGTTTTGGATTCGTTGTACCCTATATGATAACCTAGTTCAACTAGTAAACTCAATTTTAGCGATCAGTTGGTATAACAAGTCGGTGTAAGAGAGCATAAAAGCTGCAAGATCAAATGCAGTTGATTAGGTGCAAAGAATGTAATGTCACAAATTCGGTATCCAATCAATCACCCTGAGCACACACGCCAACAAAAATGCCGGGGTGATTGCATCTCGGATCAACGGACGCGCGTATAAAAATTGAAAACAAATTTCAAAACGGCGGCTTCTGTGCCATTTGAAGATGTTCTCGAAGAAATGACTCGTGTTGACACAGAAGAGCTACAAGAATCTAGTGACGAGGTAAGCGACAAAACACAGAAGCTATTGACTCAGCTGTCAATTGTTTCATAAAATGCAGTGACCTGGGGGAAAACTTCGCATTTCTTTGTTAAACAAGAGGCAAAAAGATTAAGAGGTCTTTACGAACAACGTGCTCGAGAGAAAGATCCTTTTTCCATTTTCTGTGAATCATCACTCAACACAGGAGCAGAGTTAAAAGACGAGACCTGTACATGGTTGGATTTAATCTACAGGAGGCTGTCAGCTCGTCGGCAAATTAAGAGACCTTGGTATTTGGAGTTTACCCGTGACATTCCAAAGGAAATATTCTTAGCTCTTAAAAGGACCTTTTCAACCACAACAAATCATGACCTGAGAGGAAATGTATGCACGGAAGGAAATCGTAAAGGCTTCTCAATCAGTATTGCATATTTTCCGTCTGTTCTTTACATGTTAGGAATTTTGACAGGAAAGACAATTGAACAGCGTTGCGCCATTACGGTTTCTGTTACACACATAAGTTTTCTTTGCATGACTAAAATTGCTCTGTGCACTTTGCCTCACTTAACCAATCAGAGTAGATCAGAGCGCTGGACGTTGACCTCACCCGACTGAAACAAAGTTATTCTTTAAATTTACTGTTTCACACCTGCACATCTTCATGGTAAACTTTGTTTGCACCAAAACTTAACTAAAAAGCGCTGTTAATTTTAGCAGCCGAAATGGACTATTCGAAGCAAAACGGTGTCAGCGACCCTGAACTAGACTACGTTTATGGAAAGGCTTGTAATGTCAATGGTTTTGTAAACGAAGAAGGCAGTGTAGATTCTCTCTTGTCTTCACTTGATTTATTCAAGTTTTTTTATTCGAATTGTAGGGCTCGACTAGCTTTTTACGTCGTAATTTATGTCCAACCTTGACAGAAAATAGACATTACAAAATTAAGAGAGCCAAAGAGTTTAGTTTCGCCAAATTGAATGCGAGAGATTGAAGAAATATATAGATAGTACACCTTGGAAAAACGATTGGAGACTGCTTCGAAGACAAGAGTGGTATTTTTATTATCAAGACCGAAACTTTAAAAGGAAGAAAACGTCGCTGACGTCCACCTTATTGAAAATAAAGTTTGGATTCTCGCGTCTATCTAGTGGTTGACAAAAAAAGGTTTAAATTTATCTTCGAGTGCAGTGGATACAGAACTCCACGCCGTTGCTTGTTCTGTGGCCGTTCAACAGGCGGACTTGTTACCTGCCAAAGTATTCTTTTACTTACTTTCTTAAATTGCGTGCAGCGGCATACCAGGTGAGTTTGGCCGAACCATGGTTCGTACTTTTGCGAGAGGTAGTCCAGCCGAAATACCCATGGCGAGACCAAACCAGCCTGATATGCCGCCAAAGCGTACCAGAAAGGAACGATTAGGTATTTACCGTACCCCAATTCGGCCAAATGACCTGATATTGTGGCCATATCAGGTCAGTGACTTGATGTCTCAGGATATCAAGACAATAGACACAGCTTCTGATTGGCTAATTGGGAGTTTAGTTACGGTAATCTAGAGTTACACGGAGAGATCTACTCACAGGAACAACAGAATCTCATTGTAGCGGAAAATATCCTCAGGTAAGTCTTTCAACTGATTGTTTTGCAAGAACCTACCAACAAATAATCACAATCAGTGTCAATTGCACGATAAAAGGGAAATTAAAGAGTGTGTGCTAGGAGGTTCCCTTCCTGATATAGGATACAACCTTACAGAAAGCAAGAATAATAAAAATAAAAATGGGAAAACAAAACTCTCTTACAAGATCCTTTCCATGTTGTTTCTCGATCTAGAAAATTCTGAGATCCCGGAATTGCAGGATCTCTTTCATTTGTGACACCACTCATATTTAGCCTGAGACATAGGAGATTAGGGCAGAGAGTCACAAAGTGTCCGCGCTGACTTAACATCGAATTTATCTTACACAACAAGCGTTTTAAAAGGCGACAATCGCCGAAATTGATGATCTTACCAAGAAACTATTAAGAAACAGTTTAATGTGTCAATTATATGGATATATAACTTGTCCATATCAACCATGTCTTGTCCGTCTTTATTAGCAATGTCTTCAAAGGGTATTTTAACTAAGTGTTTGTGATTATTACGTTTTCATTTGTCTTTGTGTCACATTTTGTGTCGAATTTGTTGCAAATTCTTATATTATTCTTTGATGTGCAAATCAATTTTGCACTTTTTTAGCGCATTTCGTAGAAATGTATGTGGTCACTTTGGCTTCATATGAGCTGTTACTAAAATTAACATTTTCGGATTCGTTGTGCCCCATATAATACCCTAAGTTGAACTAGTAAACTCAATTTTAGCAGATCAATGTAAAACAAGTCGATGTCAGAGAGCATGAAAGATGCAAGATCAGATGCAGCGCGGTGATTGGGTACAAGGAATGTAATGTGAGAAATTCTGTATTCAATAAATAAATTTTCAAGTGGTTCTGGAACCAGTCCGATACGAGTGATAACAGTTACTGTGCAAAATAATAAGTCTGTCGTTAACTCGTGTTAATACAGTTGCCGCCTTTTCGTCCGTTTTGAGACTAAGTTGGCGAAAGGCTACGTTCCACAGCTCAGTGCTCCTGTTTACGGAGTGTAGGCTGCAAGTGCGCCGGTGTGCTTGTAAAATCGTGAGTTAATTGGTCTCTGAGAACATATTTTTACTAGAAGGGTTGATAGAATTGTCCACATTTTTTTTATTGAAAATCTTTCAAAAATTATGACTAGTTTATTTTATTTGAATCTCAACTTATCATATAAATAGAGACGCGGTGGCCTCATGATTAGAGCGCTCGTCCCCGGATCGAGCGGTCCTGGTTCGAGCCCTGGCCGGAGACACTGTGTTGTTTTCTTGGGCAAGACACTTAACTCTCACACAGTGCTTCTCTCCACTCAGGAGTATAAATGGGTACCAGCGAATTGTTGGGAAAAGCTGACAAATTCCGGTTGAGTGACCTGCGATGGACTAGCTTCCACTCCAGAGGAAGTAGAAGTACTCCTAGCCGCTTCATACTATAGAAAGTGGGATAAGGTCCGGCAGCTTTGAACCAGTCCGGCAGCTCCAAAGCCTCGCTTATCATATAGGCACACATCAGACATCATCACACATCACCTCTTGCAAAGATGTTGAAAATATAACACGGTTTCTGCTGCAATATATTCAGCTAAAGATACTACTCTTCACTCGTCTTTTACTTGCTTCAGTGTCTTAAGGACAAATATGGGCAAATTCTATTCAAAATATGACTTTCGTCTTGCCAATTACATATAACGTACTCCCATAGACGAAAATGGCGTTAGTTGAAAATATGAAGTTTCGTATCTCCGTTAAGTGTCATTGTCAGAGAAAACCGGGCAGCAGGAAAAGATTGAGGTCGGCTGTTTATCTTCATCTTAATTTTCACAGTATAAAAGCTATCCGAAAAGATTAACAACTATGCCACTTAACGAGGTAGGTATTCGTTTTTCTTTGAGATATCACCACATCATAATTTTGGCCTCGCAAGCGGTCTAAAATGGCCGAAATTTCCGGCAACTTTAGGTGAGGCTAAAAGATACTTCTTACAAATTCCAGAAAGTCTTATTTTTTGCGATAATATTTGTCCCCTAATTGGTTGACTGAGATATATTTGAGGTTTTTCCCTCTAATCCTACGCTTTTCTTGAGGTGCCATCTATCGCCGCTGAATCGTTAATGGGCGTGACTCAATTTTAGCCATTTTCAGCGGCTCGTTTTTCAAAAGTGCGGTATTTTATTTCTAGAGAAAAGATTTTTTTTTTTCACAGTCTTTTACACTGCCATCACTATCCAGTTTAGTTAAAATTGTTAAAAATTTGAGGTAAGTCGGAGTAACTGATCTTGCAAAGTCCCCAAAAAAATCATTAGCCAGAATGATTTCCCGCCAAAATTTTCGGCGAAGAATATCACTTTATTCCCACTTTCTGCGATATTTAGCCTTGATTTACTGAAAGATCTGCCAAAAAAGTTAGTTGGACAGCAGAATAGCATATTTTTAGATGTGACATCGTTTTTTTACGATGTGAACATTTCAAACTCGCCAAATCCTTACTATTACCTGGGCTAAACTTTTCCGCAAAAATTCTAGTTTTCAACGTCACGTTACGGGGAGAAACAAAGTGGATCCTAAGTTCGCTTGTGAATTTTCCTATCAAGTAGAACAAGAAGTTTAACGCTAAAAGATTTGTAAAACACATTTAAACAACTAACAAGGTTTCGGTTTCCATTATCAAGGTAAAAAGTGAAAAAGTATAACGTCTACTTAGAGTATATAAAATATGAACAATACATAAAATATTTGCGGGTCCTATGCGTATAATTCTCAAGGTAGGAAACGCAATACAGAAAAACGTGTGCGAAAGTGTTACGTAAACAGTTTGGCGCGAGTCGGTTTGCGTGTTAAGAGAACGCTTGATGTCGATCCCTTACGTGCGGCATCTCGTAGACTTAGCAATCGAATTTGCTGTTACATTTCCTCAGAACTTTGAAAAGGTGGCCAGTCTCTGTTTTGTTGTTCCCTTATTGTGTTTCAAGGTGTTTTCCGATGGCAGAATAACGGTGTTCATTTATGCGTTGATTGAAGTGTTGGACAGAGAACAATGCAAGAGTTTAAAGTGTTCATTCTGAGGAAAAATGACAAAAAAACATTTATTTTTTTTCTCAAGCATCTGAGCGGGCAAGAATCCCAAATCCTCGAATTTGATTGGCTAATCATACGCACGTGACCGGTCAAGCTTTTCACGATACGCTGGGAAAACTTACGGTTGCAGTTAACCTGGAGGCTATTCGATGCGAGTTTTGAATGAAAGGAGCGTTAGTGATGGAGGAAATTTGTGTCGTCTGTGGTTGGTGATTCTCATATGAATTTAAAATATTGTCGGAGACACCTTTTAACTGTGATAAAGCTGGCCGTGAGCTGTAGTTTGCTATACTTTGCTTGCGGCTGTCCCCTGAAACGGGCTGGAGCATTCGCGTGTCGGAAAGCAAGGTTATCTGTTTACTTAAACTGATTTCAAGAAGTGATGTTTCGATGTTTTATTCTTGACATCAATTAGTGTATCAACAGTTAATTTGAGAAAGAGAAAAGTTGAATTTCTTAAATAAATTAATCTCATCAATATTTTGTTTATCAGGCTTGTTAAATTTGAGATAAAGCAGTGGTTCTCGGCTTACCAATACCAATTTTGTGCTTGGTTTAGTCTCGCTCGACTGTCGACTGAGACTGCTCGAGTATTTTTTCTAAGTCATTTCTTAGAAAAGAAGCGGTTTGATCTTTTTTGTTACTGCTTCTCGTACCTGTTCAATGCCTCGACAAGACTTTTTTTGTACCTTATCCTTTGCCCAGTCACGTAAAATATTATCTAAATTGTTAAAATTTTCGCCATTTTAAAACACAGAGGGAAAAGCTTTGTAATAATGACGTCAATCGTGCGTCTGTCCTCTAATAGATCATAGGCGAGAACCAATCAAAATGCGAGAATAACTTGGGTTATTATATAAAAGATCCCTGCCATTAACATCTACCGCTTGATTTAGCATCGAATTCCTTTACACCCTCCCTCCCACGGGTAGCCACGTATTAGGGACAAGGCCATATCTAGGCTTGTGTTATAGGGCTTATACAATTTAGACAATTTTGACAATTTAGAACGATTTGATTATTATTACTTTCCAATTGCTTAAATTTTCCAATTTCAGCAATTGGAAAGAATTATTTCATGTATACTGCAGATCAGTTCACTCCTCACGGGAAGATATGAGCTTAACTGATTGACCTCGCTTCCAATGTGTGGCTTCATAGCTCAGTTGGTAGAGCATCGCACCGATATCGCGGTATCGCGGAGGTCACGGGTTCGAATCCCGTTGAAGTCCCGATTTTTTTTCAGGCTTCTTCTTTCCAATTGCTTAAATTGGAAAACTTACTGCGATGATCATTCTTCACTTTCATCTACAACCGCAGTTCAAATATGAATTATTTCATGTGTACTTCGCATCCTTCAAGTTCAGTCGTCCCATGTGGCCATATAGCTACCGCTGTGATATTTAAGTACGTGTGCATTTGTCAGTCAATTACTTCAAGTAGAGGCAGCAGCGAAGTGGAAATAGTGAAGTTAGACGGAGATCATGCAAGATAGATTTCTGGCAAATAAAAGACCCATAGACCAGAGTCTCGATATTCCTCCTCGTTTGGACGACTGAGAGATTTCCAAGTAAACATAGCGTACAGTTTCTGAATAATTTCTTCATTTATTCGGAAGGCACCATTCCAAGTCCAGAATATTTAAAAGAATGGAGAATTTTCAAAATGAATGCTGCGCCCTTGAACTTAAAATCCTTTCAAGAACTCGTATTCAAGGCATTATAGAATCGCAAACTCAGTGATCGCCTGCAGCTAGGTGAGATCGATTGACCGAAATTTAAAAAGCTAATCATTTTTAGACGATGATGACAACTGTGAATAAAGTCAGCAACGATAAAACAAAGGTACCGGATGAATTCATTTTTCGTAGTGTTTCGCTTGTTTGTTTTACTGTTAATCTCGATGAGTAAATTGATTCGCAATCGATGCACATGTAAGTTTATCATTAAAACTACGGTTGCATAAGTGTATGCAAACAAACAATTGCGTCTATGTTGTTATGTTTTAATCCGTTATTTTATTCCTTGATATTCCCCTCTGAAAATTATACTAAAACAATTATTCGCCTCAGGCTCAGTGAACATTGGCAAATATTCACTGAGCCTTCGGAGCAGTTGTCCGTTTCGCAACCGTCGTTGCCATTTTTATGACTCTTAGAAATATTTTCTGAACTATCAACGAATTTTTCTCTACCAAATTAAAGAAAAAAGGAAATTTGTAAGTAACCACCCTCTGGCTCGGGAGTAAGGGGGCGTGTCTAAACAAAACATTGGTGGATTCATCACTGGCAGTGTGATTCCATGTTTCAGATAGCCAGATTATAGGAAAGTTTTTCTTTATTTCGCTCCTCGACTTCATTTCCAATGGCCACCCATGGATTTTCTTCCTCATCTTCTTCCCCCTCTGGTTCTTCATCTTCTTCCTCCTCTGGTTTGTCATCTTCTCCGTCCTCTGATTCGTCCTCCAGTTCTTCATATTCGTTATCCTCACCGCGTTCTTCTTCTTCCGCTATCTGTTCAACATCACTAACGTCCCTCTTATTGTACCCCTTTCTGATCTGTATGATCTGACCAAACGTCTAACGACACACTTCATTTTATAAATTTTTCAGTGTATCGGGTGTTCGTTGTTAAACATCATACACTTCCACTCGATGGAGTTAACAAGTGGGATTCGATGGTAACAGCAGGTACTCGTTCTCACGCGCCTTGGGGTTTGGACAGATGGTATTCGCGAATATGGAACTGGTAATCGCACCAGCAGCCACCACTAGTAAGGCCATCCCATTGAAGAGAGCCTGGTATACCTTGAAAACACGGTACATGTGACTGTTACACCACCATTGACAATGGTAGAAGGCATAGAGCGAATCCAAGGAGTGCAAGACGTCGGGCTCCAATTGCACAGCTGCTGCTTTCAAGCACGTTCCCTCCAAGAGGGAAATGTCTTCTAGAGGCATGTTTGGATCCTTGTTTTTTTTTGTTTTTTTTTGTTCTACACGGTGTTTTCTTTATGTACTGTCTGTGGTGATGGGAGAGGGGCTTGATCGTGGATCCGTTCTTCCAAAGGAATAGCGATCTCTACTGGAATAGATGCTGGTTCTGCCATGGCTTCCAGGCTTGTTGCATCTTCACCACTACTTGGGATAAACTAACAGTGCAACTCAACAAGGGAAGCTTGGGTTTCATGTATAACTGCGGCGACCTCTCAACCACGTTGGACACCAACGTATTGATCAGTTGGGTGATGTTTTGGATCAACTGGTCCAACGACTGGCAACGACGGTCCAACGACTGTTCTTGCACTTCGATATTCATAATATATCTTCAACGCTTTCTTGAGTGTAAATCAACAAAAATGACATTGGGTAGGCACCTTAATACCTTTCTTGGAACGCCACACCACACGACAATGTTTTTCGAAAAAAAAAAAAAATTAAATTAAAAATAATACACCAGGGCCTTTATTCATAAACGCCTCCAAGTATGTTTTCAAACCATAACAAGGTTTCTTTTTAAACAAATCACTGTCCTAGCCATTTGTCCCCTCATGTGTGTCGAACTTAACAGACCAGACTGTCTTATGACAGACCAGCCTGTCTTATGACAGACGACTTCTTCCCCAGCGGTGTCTTCTACTCACAAGTTAACCCCGTTTTCATTTTTTTTTTCTGAGAAATCTTTCGATTTGTTCCCGGAAGTGAAAAACACTTACGAAGCATATGAATTTCGGTGGAGGAAAACGTAAAAGGGAAGAGACAATTCTCATGTGATCTTTACATGATGTATTACGGAAAGGCGTCTAATAACAAGGCCACAGAAATTCTCTTGTAACATTTCTTATCAGAGATAGAACGTAATTGCGGTAAGGATTAAAATGCTCAATTGCTTTAAGAATATCGACCCATCGTTCCATCGTTCGCATTATAAGAAAAAACCTATCAGGAATCTTCTTATATCAGCTTTTTATATTCTTATCAGAGAGGGTATCTCCCCCTCCATGACCTCAGCCTATTGAGGGGGTATCCCCCCTTGCCCTGACGTCAGACCCAGCGAGAGGGTATTGGGTATGGGGTATAGGCGGCGGCCATCTTGAATCCATTTATTTTCCGCCCACTTAGCCTAACCTATACGGGCCACCCACCAGTTTCACCGCCTGAGCCACCTGTTGACGTAAAGGTGACGTCATGTTTTCTCACACTTTTATTGGCGGCAATTTTCTATAAATTGAAAACGAGGTTGCAATCGGGTAATTTGGCAGCTATACTACTACTGTCATAATCAGCTAATACTTCCCTTTTGTTCATGTAAAAAGTTGCATTCCACTGAAAACAGGTTATTAAAGACACTTTCTTTTTTTTTGCAGGGAATGCCACTGGAAGGAACATTCATGTCATAATGCACAAACTCCCTTTTAGAATGCCACACTAGGTATTACTTAGGGATTCTGATGAACATTTACCCTTTAAAGGCTGGATGCCTCCCCACCACCCTTCTTCTTTAACACCTGTCCTGTCAAGACATGCATATGAGAACTCCATATTTTTCACAGATATTGTTCAATCATGCTGTCAAATTTACAAGTTCCTGCTTCATTTATGCACCCCCTTAGGGGCCCTTCCAAACCTCCAGTTAAACTTCCATTGATTATGACTGCCCAAAATATTTCTTTAAGGGCACAAAGTCATGTAAAGGTTTACCTCAGCTTGATTGCTAGTAAAAATCAATTGGCAAGTTTAATAATTGGAGATCTCAAATTTAAGATAGTTATACTTTGGTGGGAAGGAAAAAAAATGTGACTTTTCTGTTTTATCAGCATCCAAAATAAATGTAACCAACCTTTTCACTTTAATGCCATAGTGAAGAGAAAGCTAGGGTGGTGAAATTCAATCATTTTTCAGTACACAAGGATAACTGAACATCGACCAATGAAGACACAAAACAAAGCAAAATAGGGGGAATTCTCTAAGGCCAATATCAAGGTTTTCAGCCCTGACTGCTATAACACTAACTAAAAATAAAACCACTAAAAATGGAACAGGCAGGGTTTGTATGGCCAGATATGGTCAGAATGAGAGCGTAGCAGGACCCTGTTGATAACAGTACATTGTACTGAAGGGTTATCCTGGGTTAATATTCGACGATAATGATGATGATGATGATGATTTTTAGCTGCTAAGCACACTGAAGGAGAATAAAGCTTATGGACTTCCAGTGTTTGAGGGAAAACGGATTCAATCAATCAATGTTTTATTTGGTAATGCAGGTTTTATGAAAAGTAGCCTTCATTTGGTGCCAAAAAATGGCATATTTCTATGTTTTCCGTGGACATTATCTGTTCCGGGAAGGAAAAAAACTAGATAGCAAAACAAGGCCAACAAACCTTCACAACAAAAGCCAACACAAAAAAAGAACAAAGCCAACAAATTCCACCGTACAGCGGACACAATTACAACACAAAAGGCCAATAAAGTCGAAACACCAAGAATTGAGTTCAAAGGCCTGATAACTACCAACAGAGGTGCTCCAAAACAGATATAAACCGATCATATCGCAGGGAAGTTTTGATGAAAATCAAGAAATAAACAACACTCAAATGGATTGATGAGAGAAACGGCCGGTTCAATCGACACAGGGAGACACGCAGATTAAACGTATATTCTAAATGCATAAAACCTCCTATTAACAAGACTATTGGTAGGACTTTTCAGAGAGAAAACGCGAACGTTTTACGTTGATTTTTCTGGTCCGGTTTTCAAGAAGGCGGTCCCGCCACTTACCCGCAACAAATATCAAGAAGAATACACGACTACGCGCGCATAAAGCTAAAACAGATTATGCACACAGACAAAAAGCAACAACAAACTGTAGACACCTACACTTAGTTAGCGAACAAAAGCGATATTAGGCCTGTTTTTTTGTCTTTGTTAACCTCTGTCGTCCTTCTTCAATGGCGTAATCTGAATAGGCCACTCCAAGCGCTCACTCGTTGCTATGTGAAGTCACGATGGCTGCGACGAGTCGGTCACGAATCAATACCGGAAAACAATAGAGTCACCCCCTTCCTCCTGAGCGTAATGTAAAACGCAAAATGAGGTGCTCATTTTCAGCTGTTGACAGTGTGTGCGGTCCAACACCATACGCGCCAAATGAGCTTTATGTTATTCCTCTAAAACTATGCAGAAAGGATTTAACAAATTATTTAACTAATCTGGGTGTCAGTCGAAGTCAAGGCTTCGGGACACAGATTAACGAGGCTGATGTTATTCTCATCGCGCCGGATTGCATTCACTATCAGAGGAAGACAGGGAAAGGATTACCGTATGTCCAAAGCACAGATACCAATTAACAACACATTACCAGAAGTTCAAGTCCAGTGTTTTCACCCATCTTACAGTGATGAAGCGAAAAAATTTAAAAAATCCTCGTCGGGTAAACAAACAGGTATCGGAAGAAATATATCAGGAGTTTCAAGCTTCAGTTCCAATAGAATCCGGTAAGTAAAATGAGGCAATGTTCAAATTATTTCCTCGCAATTGACCTATTTTTGGTAGTTAATTTACTTTTTATATGTTACATTAAGATATTTTCACCTTACGTGTTGTTTCTTATTAGTTTGGAAATCTCAGCCAATAACAGATGCGTTGTTTTGTTACAATGTAACATTTCCTTTAATTGAAATCAACATTTTTTTGCCTATTTTAAAACTAGTAAATCGAATATTGTTTCAGCCTGTGTAGCACTGGTCGAAAAGGCCATCCAAGCAGATTAAAAGTGGAGGATGTAACCTCAAAATGTGAGGACAATCTTTAAGGTGAATGTTTTGGGTTAAAAGTGGAACACTGTTCCCTTGGATGATATATAAACTCTGACAGCACTGCTTTATTTATTCGACCCCGAAACAATTTTGTGAAGATGCCAATAGAGTTAAAGAGTTGGGCGTCGCAGGTTCTACGTAAACGTGATGTTTTTTTCTTTTTCTTTTTTTTTTTAATTCTCATTAGCGTTCTTAAAGGTCCGGCAGCTCTTCCTATCCGTCTCCTATATCATATTTATTAAGGTATCAAAGCGGAGACCACTAGTAATCTGGTTTCGCCACAATGTTCGTTGGCCTCTAAGGGCGGGACGAGGCGGGGTGTTGAAGGCACAAATGTAATGGCAGGCTGCTGTAAGGGTAGCCACCCTATGCAAACCTCTGTTTGGTAAGCAAATACAGACGGATTGGGAGCACTTTCTACTCAACTCCTGCTGAAGGCACAAATGTAATAACTAGTCACAAACATAACAAAGGTCACAAGAGTAATAACAATCTGCCTCAAATGTAACGAAGGTCACAAGAGTAATAACAATCGGCCTCAAATGTAACAAAGATCACAAGTCTAATAACAATTGCTCACAAATGTAGTAAAGATCACAACTGTAACAACAAATGATGACAAATATAATAATACCATTTAATTGTTCAGTAAGCGTCAATGAAATACATAACTGGCTTTAGTGAAACTTTTTTTTTTATTTTAACTAATGAAATTACGCTGTTTAACTTAAAAGTGACTTCACTGTACTGTCTTTCTCTCAGAGCTCTCGCCTGTGGTTCCGTTTTTAGGAATGTGCTCAGGACTTTGTCTTTACTTTCGGCATATTTCACTCGCATAAACCAGCATCTCCATGAAAATTAGTGACGCGAAAGAAAACTATGTTTAGTAACACGAGGTTTGATGGTGTTTTTAGACATGGATCAATAATTTTGAATTTACCAATCACGATCGGAAGATGAGGTAAACTGAAAAGACAATTGCCGCCATAAGAATTCTTGTTAGTGGTTGCGTGACACCACTGATGAAGGGAAGGACGGCAAAACTGTTATGGTTCCCTTAAGGCGCAGGCCATTAAAAAAAAAAAAAAAAAAAAAAAAAACGTGCAAACCATTTCTTTAGTTGTGTGGCCGGTTTGGAAAATTTCTGCTTTAAGATGTTGGAAATAACATAAGAGGGATAGTTGTTGGCTCGTAAAGCATCAGTGACGTGGTTGATTTCGGTATTTTTCCCTTGCGATGTACCAGGGAGTTTAATTACGCGATGTAAGAGGGTCTCAGCTGTGCTAATCTTGTGGCGTTTGTCATGGTGAGAAGAAAAGTCTCAACATCTGTCCGTGTGGGTTGCTTTGCGATATTTAACAATTAGATTATTCGCTCTCGATTTCTATGAGGTGATAGCTGATGAGGTATAATTCTTGCTATAATTTACTTCAAATAACGGTTTCCAGTTATTTCTTGACGTATTATTAAACTTTGCGCCAGACAATAAGATCGTTCGGATTGAATTGTCATTTAAAATTGAAGTTGTGTGCGCGTGCGCATCAGTTTTTTCAATAATTTCACCTTTTTTAAAGTCAATAAACCGTAAGTGTTTTTCATTTAGACTTCTCACGAATTTAATTATCCATCTGGATCAGAAGTTTCCTCGAAAACTTTGGAAAAACGAAAAAACGTCGCCATTTCCTAGACGACCTTCAGCCATTGCACACTAATGGCTGATAGTGTTCAATGGCTTAGCCAATCAGATTACAGCATTTGAATTAGTATACTAGTAGAATTCTACTAAACACCGATAGTGATCGTGTTATCCTTGTGGGAAACCAAAGTATTTAAGAAAGCGATCTGTTGCTCAGATTCCTCTTCAATAGTGAATGCGATTCAAATTACGAAAGCGCGCAACTTTCAAAAATGGTTGAGAGAGGAAATGCTTTTCTAGCTATATTTATGCGAGGGAGAAAGCATTTCTTCCAGACGATGCAGTTAATGTCCCCAGAAATGAGGAAGATGCGACGAAATGTTGTAATGCAGGAACTCGTTCTGCACGGCGACACCGTGTCATAGGTAGGGTACTCGCCGACGAACTGGAGAAGCTAATGGACCGTTGGAATGGTGAACCGAAATAAATGAGAAGGACTGTCGAACTCGTCTACTGTTTTAAAAGTTCAGTTTCGGACACTGAACTGCGATATGAGCGTCTGGTAAATACTATTGCCAGATTCTTTGGCAGGCGTCTGTCACTATGCAGAATGTGATTGGCTACGGCACTCGCCAGGACAAGTTATACCATCTCGCGAGGTACTATAACTTGGCGTGAATTTCCGGTCATATTGGCGAGAAAATTGCTTGTTTTTCTGGTGAAAACAGCTTGCATTTTTAACTCGCCAAACTCAAGGCAAACTGTTTTCACTGCATTTCCGGACTTTTCCGACTTTATCGAGCCAAAACTGTCCTAGTGAAAACACAACCGTGGTAGTATAACTTAGCGTGAATTTCCGGTCATATTGGCGAGAAAATTGCTTGTTTTTCTGGTGAAAAAAGCTTGCATTTTTAACTCGCTAAACTCAAGACGAACTGTTTTCACTGCATTTCCGGACTTTTCCGACTTTATCTAGCCAAAATTGTCCTAGTTAAAACATAACCTAATTATCAATAACAGACTGGTCAAGGGATAGTAGGAAACCGCCCGGATGAATAAAACACCTTAGGTGCGAAAAACACCAAAGCCTCAAAAACCACGATTATTGTTATTACGTCAACGTGACTGGCAAACAATAATTGTATCAAGAAACGCAGTTATTCTGTCAATTTCCCTAAATAGTCCTTCTTGCCACTTGAAAACAGGCAAACAAGTATGTTTAGTGTATACCTTCGTCAAGTCGGGATGGATTAACCTCAGATCATATTACTGTTTTGGACAATTACTGGTGTAGATCTGTTTAATATTAGCCACCGATAAGTTAACTTGCAAGTGGCAAGCGCGCCACTTTTTGGCGCGGCATTTCGATCGAGTGTTCCGCGCATTGCAGGTATCATTATGTTTCAAGTGTACAGCACATGTTGACTTGACTAAGGTGACAAGAGGTAACTGCTCAACATTTCGAAATTACAGAGATAATGTCTTATGAATCCGAAGGAGATCTACACTGTTGACATGAACCTGGTCGGGTACAAATATAATGCACCGAAAATGCGACTGTTTGGTTGCTCAGCCCTTGGGCTATGGAAAGTTGATGAATCATAGCAAAATATACGAGCAAAGTTACTTGGCAGACGATTCTTTCCCACGCGATTACTGCCCTCTGACGAAATGGCGCAAGTTCGAGTTATGCGAATAAAGCCAAGAAGAAGATCAGTGAAGTGAAGAGCCTTCTTGGTATCAAAAATCCCATATCCAGGTAGCCATTGTGGCCAAAAAAAAACATGAGAGTAACAATCTAATAGTTATGCCATCATCTTAACTTTGTAATGATCGTGGGTAGAATATTCGTGAGAGTTACAATCTAATAGTCGCGCCATCATATTAACTTTGTAATATCGTGGGTACAGTCACGCCGTCACATCAACTTTGTAACATACCTGAGAGTTACAATCTAACAGTCACGCCGTCATATTTAAAACTTTGTAACAACGTGGGTAAAATATATCTGAGAGGTACGAATTATCTAAAAGTCACGCCGTCATATTAACTTTGTAACAACGTAGGTAGAATATACCTAAAAGTTACAATCTAACAGTCACGCCGCCATATTAACTTTGTAACAACGTGGATAGAATATACGAGAGTTACGAATTATCTAACAGTCACGCCGTCATAGTAACTTGTAACAACGTGGGTAGAATATACCTAAAAGTTACAATCTAACACTCACGCCGTCATATTAACTTTGTAACAACGTGGGTAGAATATACGAGAGTTACGAATTATCTAACAGTCACGCCGTCATATTAACCTTGTAACAAAATGGGTAGAATATACCTGAGAGTTGCAAATTATCTAAAAGCCACGCGGTCGTATTAACTTTGCAACAACGTGGGTAGAAAATACCTGAGAGTTACAATCTAACAGTTACGTCATCATATTAACTTTGTAACAACGTGGGTAGAATATACCTAACAGTTGCAAATTATCTAAAAGTCACGCCATCATATTAACTCTGTAACAACGTGGGTAAAATATACCTGAGAGTTAGAAATTATCTAAGAGTCACGCCATCATATACATCGTAGGTAGAATATACCTGAGAGTAACAATCTAACCTTCACACCATCATATACATCGTGGGTAGAATATACCTGAGAGTAACAATCTAACCTTCACACCATCATATACATCGTGGGTAGAATATACCTGAGAGTAACAATTTAACAGTCACACCGTCATCTTAATTTTGTAAACATCCCTCTTGGGTAGAGATGCTCCCTTTTGATCTACTCTTTATTTTCTATATTGTAGAAATAGCCAGAGCATAAAAATTATTGTCCGTTCTTTGTGCCATTAACTGCACATTACTGGTATATTACAGTGTATATTACAGTAATATTGGCATATTACAGGTATTTATTTGGGCGAAATTTTGTAATTAAGAACAAGTCATAGTTACGCGTTATCAGATTTATAATCCTTGATAGCCACACATTTGTTTTAAGCGATGGTATTTCCGCGTGAGAAGAGTGCTTCAACTTGCCTTCGAAAATGGAAGCCGGGAAATCAATGTTTGCGTCTATTCCGTTATTTTCGTTTATCCAGGCACCACAGGTTGCCGGGAATTATCGTAGTCTGAGAAAAAAATCAGAACCTCGTGGAAAAATTAGTCGAGAAAATTATTATTCACAACCTCACTCCCAACGCGATGTGACAAATGTGCTCTCGCTAGCGCCGGACACAGGGAAAAGGTGGTCACCCAAGAAAAGAAGGTACCTCTGAAATACACACATTTGTATCAAGCGGTGTTGGACACGACTCGCAAAGCATGCCGGGAGAAATTTTCCCCGGAGCTCATTTTCATCTGATAGCTGAACAGCAAACATCTCCACGCGCTGATGGTGATGTGGAAATATGACTTTATAGGAGGTTCGCTTAAAACCGATCCTGAAAGAAATCTGGAATGACATTCGTATGAAATGTTCCGCAGGCCACGTAATAGCTGCAGATGACTTCTGCTCGATTTACAAAGCCACCATTTTCAGTGCTGTCGAATCTCCACAGTTGAAAGATAAATTATTTCCGCTTCTGACCTCTTCGAATTCGATCTTAACTTGCCGGAATTGAACCTACCTTCGGCACTTTCCTTCTTAGATATCTCGACTTGTGTGTGAAGTGTATCAGTGTATCGCTGGCTAACAACATGGTTGTTGACAGATATTAAGTTTTCGTTCGACGATAAGATTGCTGAGAAGTAAAACCTACGAAGAAAAGGGCTGAATAATTCGAAATCAAAGCAATGTTTTGTCCTTGAAAATTTGTGTAAAACTTGATTAATCGAGTTTTGCCCGCTGTATTTCCTTATTAACCAAAAGCAATCATAAACAGCTGCTAATGAGCTATGGCTCTTTCAAAATAACAAAAATAATTTGCAATAAATGGAATTAAAAAACTAAGAAGCTTAATGGGAAAAGTAGGGTATGTTTTGTTTTAAAGCAAGTGGTAAAAAATAATTGTATTCATCCCCTGTACCAGGTCACACTTCAAGCAAATTCTTGTTCAACTTACAATTCCAAGATTAAATATATACTGTGTGGGTCTATTTTGTAGACAATGGGATTACACGATTTTGGTCTTGCTCAACTTCCTTGAATGTATTTTTAAAAAGTAAAAGGTCTACAAATAACTTTGCCTCAGACATTGCCACTGGCAATGTCAATGTTCAAACTGATCAGATTTCTCTTCACCTAGTGCATACGTGTTGGATGTAACTTGTATCTCCTCCAAGTGTCCATTCCTGGGTTCTCGGTACATGTGAGGCCATGTAAAAGGGAAATCGGGCTCAATGGAAAGAAGGCTTGGTTGAGTTACATGAAATGAATGCTTCGGACCAATAATATACCTCATGCTATTCAAAGTGATTGCAACTAAAATTGCAGATGGGAGATGTGAAAAAAAAAAACTGACCTACATTTACTTGCAAATAATAATTCAATTTGAAAGTATGCTTTTTAAACTGAATATTTGAAAAGTACTGACAAACACAACAAAAAACCAGCAAAATAGCACAAAAACCATATTCTGGAAACAGCGGCCAACATTAAGTTCACTTATAAATTAGTAAAGTGGAAGATTGTAAATGATAGACACAGTCAATTAGCAATGCATGAATAACTCATGGTCCTGATCTGAATGCCTTCATTGCATGTCCTCATATCACACCTCTGCTGAAGTTTAAGCTTCAATGTAACTTGTGTAAACTAAAGGGAGCTCTTTACGCAGAACCGTGCTATGTAGGTCATTTGAAATATCTGTCAGTTAAAGATTTATTATTTACTGCAAGTCCTGTGGTCAAGAACACAGTGATCATGTACTGATATTAACATTACCTTCATTGGCTGTTAAAAATTTTGCCAAAAACAGTCTCCAAAGCACTTGCTCATGTCGACTCGTAATGACTATGACCTACGGAATTCAGAATAATCTAGCATGTAGCTGTATCTTAGATCATCTATAGTGAGATGTTTTGACTGAGATAACTAAACTGTAACAACATTTTAAAATACAAGCAGATGCACTATATTGAACACTTGCAGTAGGTCTTAAAACTTGGAATTGCCATGCAGCTTTCTAAGTAGTCACTTGCACTATGTCATTTTGTATTCTGTTTTGGTCTATTCCATTCTAAATTTGATATCCTAAACAGCAGCATGCCGTAGCTTTCCTTGTTTGATCACTACAGTGTAAGTGGATAAATTTAGTTCTTGGGAAATATAGCAAAGTTAAATCCAAGCCCATAGTCTTTTAAAATACCAGCTGGTAATTCAGCATTTGCTTCAAACACATTGGCTGGTTCCGCTCCAGGTGGGTTGACAATTATCTGTAATTATACACGTGAAACACTTATTATTTGTTGATGTATAGTCTCTCACTACTACCAACATTCAAAGGAAAACAAGCATAAAGAAGTAGTAGGTCCTTTTCGAAAACCACATGTACGTGAAAAAGTTTCCTCAATAAAGATTATTATTATTATTATTAATCAGCCATAGATGACTGAACAATAACATGCGATCCAGGAGTAGTAACTTTCTGTTAGAGATATAAATTCAAGACAGGCAGTGATCATGATAGTGAAAATTCACTGTAAATGAGATGATATCTTTAATGGTCTAGCATCCAAAGCAGGATTCAAACATCTTGAACATAGGCCAAACAAACGGATGACATACGCACTACAAAAAAAAAAAAAAAAAAAAAAAAAAAAGAAAACATGAAAAGAAAACATCAAGATGTAAAGGGAACAAGCCGAGCCACAAAATTATACTCTTAAAACAAGGGCAGAAATCACACAATCACTCCCGCGAAATGTCTCGAACATCTGACAAATCAAGGAAAATGCCCCAACATCAACTCTCGAACTAAATTTTCAGGCAAAAATAATTTACAATACTGATCCCTGTACACCGCAAACGACCAAAAGAATATCCATGTCAAGCGCGTGTGCTAAACAAACGTTTTCAACACAGCATGATTTCCATTGACTAGTTCTGATGCAAAAATGGCTTACCTGCACTTGAGGTTTGGCAAATAACTGGTCTAGATATAACACTAGCAGTTCCTAGAAAAGGTTCGTTTGATTCTCATGATGAGTGCAGAAATCGGTCGAGAAACGACAACCTACTCTCCATTCGCAACGAAAAATGTGTCCGCCACTGCTCCGGCTGTGACGACATATGATTGGTCGAATACTGTCACGTGCACCGTGTCCAACACCACCTGCATTTGTATAATTATGTTTCACAACGTGATCTGTTTTCTCATGCCCGTAATTAATTCAATAAAAGATCTGCGTGTCATCTCTATCGGCATGTTGTTTAGGGATCCCCGGTGCTTTAACACCTTCAGCTCAGCTCACCAGGCAAAATATTTTAGGAATTTGTCTTTAAACTACAAATTTCTTTGATGTGCCGCATCTGCGGCTCCTCGTGTGACAAGAGACAAAGGAACAAGTGCAGGTGTTTTAGAAATATTATTGAAGATAGATCTACCAAACATAATCTTTCATTGCTCTTTCAAAACGTTGATTTCATGTTTTTGGTTTACGATTATAAGTGATATCATCTCGCGAGGTAGTATAACTTGGCGTGAATTTTCGGTCATATTAGCGAGAAAATTGCTTGTTTTTTTCTGGTGAAAACAGCTTGCATTTTTAACTCGCTAACTCAAGACGAACTGTTTTCACTGCATTTCCGGACTTTTCTTAATTCTCTTCCCCAAGAAATTTGTTACGTTATTGCCCAACTGTGATTATTCTTGTGTCCTTTATTTCATTTGTGACCAATTGTTATTACACTTGTGACCTTTATTACATTTGTGACTGGTTATTAAATTTGTGCCTTTAACAGGGATGGGGTGGAAAGTGCTGCCAATCCCACTGTATTTGTTTACCAAACAGAGGTTTGTGTAGGTTGGCTACCGGTACTGCAGCCTGCCAACACATCGTTTATTTACACATTGTTAGATGTCAAGCCACGTGACTAAATTTTAATGCATCGTAATATTTCCTAATAAAAAAGTCCTGGAATTTGGTTACTATCAATGGCCAACCCTCCCACGGGTAGAAAAGAGGTAAAAGTTCCTGTTAATGGTTTTTTGCTCGCCTTGTCTTTCTTTACTTGCCCAGAGAACAAAAAAAGAGCTAAAATTTCTACATTGTCACCCAACGCTTAGCTGAAAACAAATGCTTTGTAGTAGCAAAGGTTTTCCCGAAAATGGTTGCATTTTCTCCAATTATATTTCAATTGGAGAGGATTGAAATATTCCCCAGTTTGTATCCAAACCTCGTTAGCTCTTCACCACGATGAGAAATAGGTGCCGAATTTTTTACTTTCACAACAGTCGACTATTTATTAGCAAAAGCACATTTGTCAGTTTTTACTCAAGGGATTGAATTAAAATGGAAAATTAATATGTATGATATTATCTAGAAAAATTTCAGGTACTTACATTGACTCGTAAACTAAGGAAAACAAATGACGCAATATGTGCTATTAAATATTGTCATTAATTAAGTCACACCTATCTAGGATGAAGCGGAAAACACTGGATAGGAAGGCAGTAATTTGAAGAAGAAAGAGTCTCCAGTAAACGAATGCAGTGGATTCAACTCTACTGAGTTAGACAACATTAATTTATCATATTCCGCTTCTTCCAAGTTTGAATGCACACTTAACAGTACTGTTACTGACCTTAAAGAAGCAGATGAAGAAATTGGCTTTTGGGTAGATAAAGAACAGTATCAGAAAGAGAAACGTGCCGTCTTGAATGAAGCATTGGCACATATCTCACATGGAAGAGTTAGTCCGATAGCCTCGACTCTAAATTCGAATTGGGAAAGTATATCAAGCACCCCAAAGGTCTACTACCTGCGAAAAGTGGGTCAAGTTCTCACTGAGGTGTCAACAACCATTGCACCAGATCGAGATGAGAATGCACTGGAAGCACCGAGGCGTTCTTTAGATACAACTCTTGTCAAAAAAAGGAAACCGCGAGAGCAGAGCATGTGCTGTAAAAGAAGAAGTGACTACAGACCAACTGTCGATTTTGCTGGGGATGTATCACGAAGCTGAAAGTCGACAAACTCGATTGTAAATTCTGTCAATGTTTGCGAAACATTTTTCAAAGAAGGAGCTCAGAGACATGATTCTAGGTCTAAGCGAATGGCAGATCGATCAAGCCCGTCGCCGTGCTGCAGGAGAAGGACAGCCAGTGGTGTCCGCGACCGTAGAACGAACACGACTTGATCGGGTGAAAACAAATCATTTCGTGCAAATTTTATACAGGACGTTGCCTATGGCACTGAAGAACTAAAGCTAGATTCTGGAGAGAAAATCACTATTCCGAATGTGATTAGAACGATGGTGCCTTCACGAATAATAAAGCAATACATATCTTATTACCTAGAAAGGGTCAGAAAGAGGTTTTTATTGAAAACGTTTAATAGAGGGGTGACAACAGGTAAGTTATGCTTCAAAGATCAAGTAGTGATCTTCAGAGTTAATAAAAAGATGCGTCCTACTTCCCGAATTTAGCAGGATGAAAAAAACCTAACCTTTGCGATATCGATCAGAATGGTCTCTATTGATTAAAACGTCTCTGAATTTAGCTCTAGTTAAGACGTAGACTCCCATCTCTTGTGCTCTTTTCATAAGTCTATTCCTAAGTACATGTAGAGGTCAGTTTCTCCTTCCTTTTCACCTGCAGTGGACGTGAGTTTATAAATCGCGGCATCTAATGTTTCACCGGATTGTTTGATTGATCTCAGAGAATCAGTACAATACTCCAATTTCGATATATTAAAATTCAGCCTAAAACAATAGATTTCAACGAAGTCTCATATTGTTCGATATTGTAACATAACATAAAATACTGTTTCAATCTGTAGCGATCCTAATACTTCTAAACGTAACTACGAAAGAAAAACTGTTTTTGAACCCAAGCGACACAATTAAAAAAACCCAGCGACACGGTCTGTGCATCATGTAAGGCGTGGTTTAACGCCAGGGGCGCGCTTGGTTAAGAATTGATGTAATTAACTACCCTACCAAGCGCTCGACTTAAAAAAATCCTATTGTGGCCGAAACAAACATCTCACTAAAATTAAGAACCTGTACTGAAACCGGGATTACCAGAAAAGCAGGATATCGCTAAGCACTAACTGTGGACGTCTTCCAGCTGAAAAACTAGCATTTATCATATCCGTAAAAAAAAGTCACAATGAAACCCAACTGTAGATGGCATAATGCGCGCGCAAAACAACTGCGAGAGACGTCAATGTTTGAGTTACTTGGGAGGTAGCAGGAAAACAACGTAACGGACACCGACAAAATTTTTCTAAAGGATGAAATAACTCATGTAACTTTGGAAAATGGGTGATTACAGCTACATTTTATGTTATGAAATGGAAGTGGCAAGCTTATTCAACAAGTGATTAGTTTTTGGCTGTAAGGAAAAGCTATGTAGACTGTATTTTGGCTAAGCCAGAGGAGTGCTGTCCAGGGACGCTAAAAGCGCTGTTTCGACGATTTTGTGATTAAAAACATGCCAAAAGTGGTTTTTATTTTACCACTTACCATGTAGTTTAAAGATGTTTATTAATGTGTTTAGTTTTCTGCCTCTAAACGCGAACTCTACGAAGATCTGTGAAGAAACATCTTTACCCTTTCCTTTTTTTTCAGAAAAATGCTTCCGAGATTCAAGGCTAATTATCTACGGAAAATTAATGGCTACCCCAGTTTTCTTTGTGGATCAATAGCCCTGGCTAAGATCTACTTTTTCTTGATGGTATTTCGGGCAGCGAAAGACACCAGTATAATACTAAACAAAAAAACAAGAGGCTTTTCATTGGAATTCTATCCGTATTCTATTTGTAGTGAATAAAAATTCTCGTCAAAAACTAATGACTTTCAATGAGGTTAGGATAGTTGTTTACAAATATAGTGTGGGATGTTGTGCCCCGATCTCTTTGCAGACACAAAGGTTGTCATGTAAGAAATTCGTGTTAAACGGTACAAAATTCGGGACATATTTAATTCTCTGTTTATTTCTCCATCCCCGCCTTTATCTACCTATTCAGGGTAACGAGTGTGGGCTTAGAAATTACTAACAAAGAGCTGCGTTGCCTAACCTCAAACCTCTAGCATCTGATACAAAACTTTCATATTCCACCGTGATATAAGTGCTAAAATTCCAGAATAAATGCTTATAGCAGTTGGCATGCTTTTATTTTATCCTAAAGAGCAGACCACTGTTGAGGCCCCATAGTTTGAGGGGGGTGGCGGTGTATCCCTTACCCTATTAATTATTGTCCTAAATATCTTGTATCCTGCTTAACGATTTCCTACATGTCTCGTTTTCTCTGATATAAACATGCCCTACCCCATTAATTTTTCACCTAAATTTCGTGTATCTTGTTAAAGTTTTACCCAAATATCCAGTATTTTTGGAAGCCCCTATAGGGCATCATTGATGAGCTGATAAAGCTGATCAAGAGATTATATACAGATGAAAATCTTTTGACCTGATACTGTCTATCGTTTTCTTTTTTTTAACACAATCTACGACCCACTCCCCCCCCCCCCCCCTTACCCACCCTGCAAAAAAATAACGTAGAGAATGCCTCAAATTCCAAGCAGAAACTCATATTCAAATCATTATGGAAAAGCCAGTTTCTAGCTTAGCCACAGAAACGCGTAAAGTGGCTGTATAGCCGGTTACATTCTCACTTCCTACCCACCCTACCCCAAGCCATTGGAATGTGCACTTGTCAAATGTAGCGCAATCTGTGGAATAATGGCGGGTGCACAACAGATCAAAACAGAACCGAGCTTAAACAAGTTCTTGATGAGAATCCTCCATTAAGAGGAGGATTTTAAAGGCTGCTAACAGACTTTTGGGTCAGTTACGATCTCAGCAAATTGTTAAACTTCTTGTAAACGGCAGCTCATGAGACGAAAGACAAATAGTATTGATAAATGTTATGACGCGGGCTTCGGAGAGTTGAAATCTGCCTAATCGTTGTGATGTCTCAGAGTGATTTCGTGCACTAATCATCGAAAATGTGGCTTACAACTACTGATAATATAACATGAGGTATCGTGGAACATCCAGTTGTCGACATGTCGAGAGGTAAGTGGAATATATCATTGTTTTCTCTTTGTATCGTTATCTTCGCGTTATTATGCTAATTAGGTTGGCGGTTTTTATTGACAAAAGCACAGCTTAAACTTTTTCATCTAACATTTTATAGTTCTAACTGCCCCAAAATTTTATAGTATATTTTTAAAGGGGAGACATTGCTCTTTAAGTGGAGGGTAGTTTTAGAATCTCAAGTGATGTACTTTTGGCGATATTTTCCTTTAAATTTGGCCTTTTCTATTGCACTTCATGAGTAGTCCGAAAGGGAAGAAATTTAAAATTCTGTAAAAAAAAATCAGATGATGATCAAATGGCCAAAACAGTCTCTCAACGTAACAAGGAGCATTTGCTTGTCTCGAATAAAGGGTTTTACCTGCATTTATATCGTTTTCTTTGCATGGCCAATTGTTAAAAATGTGCCCTAAAATGGCCGCTAAAAGCCATCTCAGAGAGGCAAAAACAAGATGGTGGCCCCAGCGCTAAAATAGGAATCGAACTGAACTGAAAGTTATATTTTTGTGAATCACTGAACTAGACTATTCATCTGAGAAATTTTGAGGAATTTGATTTTTTCTCGTCCAAATGACCATAGCTGATATTTACAGAGGGCGCGTCTTAAGGACACTGAACTAAGGTTACGAAACTTGAGATGTCACTAGTTGTATACACGCAGAAGGTGGTAGATTCCCTCTTGTTTTCACTTGATTTATTGAAGTTTTTTCTTTATATTGTAGAGTTGTAGTAGTTTACTCAGTACGTAGCAATTTATGTCCAGCCTTGACAGAAAATGTGGAAGGCGCGGTGGCTTCATGGGTAGTGCGCTCGACTCCGGAGCGAGCTGTCAAGGTTCGAGCCCTGGCCGGGAATATTGTTTTGTGTCCTTGGGCAAGACACTTAACTCTCACAATGCCTCTCTTCACCCAGGTGTATAAATGGAGTACCGGCGAATTTAATGCTGGGGGTAACTCTACGATGGACTAGCATCCCATCCAGGGAAGCCTAGAAATATACTCCTAATCGCTTCATGTTACTGAAACCGGCATAAACTCCGGCCTGATGATCCACTTGGCTCGTATGCAGACTTGATGGAAAATGAACATTATTGAAATGGGGGAGCCAGAGAGTTTAGATTCACCAACTGATGAGTATGACAGATTAGAACACCTTGGGAACACGACGAGAGACGAGAGTGGCATTTGTATTATCAAGACCAAAGCGTAAGAGCAAGAGAACGTCGCTGCCTTTCAGCTTGGAAATAAAGTCTGCATTCTCGCGTCAATCTAGAGGTCTATAAAGAAGGTTTGAATTTATCGTGGAGTACATTGACTACAGAACGAACTCCACCCCTTGCTTTTTCTGTGGTCGTTCAATAATTTAGCTGTACAATTCACGCACTGGCAGACTTGTTACCCCGCCAAATTATTCTTCTACTTACTTTATTTAACTTCGTGCAGAGTTGTTGAGATGGATTGGGTTAAGGCTTTGTAATTCATAGGTCGTGCATGGTCATAGTCCTAGGTCGTGCCATTCTTAGTAAGAGTGCGTATAATATCTTTCTTCTCTTCCTCAACGCGTTTGTTTCCATCATTTCCATATTTATTTAGAGTGTCGTAATTATGGTGATACGTAGCGTTCGTATTCCCCTTGATTCTCTCGTCTGTTTACATGGCCGTCTCAAAATATCAACCAATAGAAAAGCAAATCACTTGGCGAGGACATCGCTTAAGCCTTTGCCTCTCAAATAACGTGCTTTTAGTACGACTTCAATGCACAAGCGACTGTGAAAGCCTTATGCACTAGTTAGCAAATTTTCGAGATATCTAACAGGAAATGAAGATGTGCGGGAGCGAAGAGGTTACGTATGACGCAAACATTTCCTCATTTATATCACGCAGATTCTCGATGAAGGACAAGACGAAGAGGAAGAGGCAAAGAACGCAAAGAAATGGAAAGCCTCTTAATGCTTTTAAACAATAAATATCTTTTATGGAATTCAATTTGCTGTTTTTCTAGTCTCTTTAAACGACCGCCGCTCACAAAATTCCGATGGGATAAAAATAAATCCATATCATAATTTAGAGCACTTGGAGTTTGTTTTCGCCCCGACGCTATTCGGCATTAGAAATGGGATTTGTTATGAATTAAGACTGGTTCTTATTCTTTTGCCCAGAGCAAAATTTCTACTCCTGTCTCTATTCCTATTGTACAGAAAAACGGGAATCAAATGTTGCACTTTTAACCACGCTGAGATGTGCAGAGAAGTGGCCGCCATATTGAAATGGAGATGGTTGCTATTTTAACTTGTCACGTGAACTTAAACTTGATCTTTGATTGGTTAATAGTTTGTTTTTGTCCAGTTATCAAATTGGATAACCGTGCCGGACTGTATAATAAACAAAATAATACATGGTTGCTCTGTAGATATGAAATAACTCTTCTCGTTTTCAACTTAATATCGTACTCGTTCGCTGCGCTCACTCGTGAAATACGAGTTGAACCACAGGCACCCCAAGCTCGCACCTTGCGAAAAGCGAAAAATACATTAGTTTTATGACACGTACGTATTTATTTATCAAGCGTCTCGCGCGCGTTGTGTGTCCACGGCGCTAAGGTTCCTGGTGACTCTGAACTGACGCAGTTTTAGGTTAAGCGCAACCTCGTCCCCAGGGCCCTCTCCATTTTTCAAAATGACCGGCTGGAAAATAGCCTAGGCAAGGCTGAACTAACACCCTTGCCGATTGGCCCATTCATACGAACGGGCTGATTGGTTTAAAAACATCTTAAAGAAATATGGCGGACGTGGCGAGTAAAGAAGGTCGTATTGCAGTTCAGTTCAAGCGGTGTTTAATCAGACTGCAGTTAACAATTCGAAAGGTGAATCTTTAATTTTCGTTAGATTTTAATTTACAAGATGTAACCTATACCACAGAAGTAGAAATAAGCCCGGGAAAATATACATAACAAGCATTATTGAAGTAAAGATAATCAGATCTGCCGAGTAGGTTGTTTTTCTGTTCTATCTTCATGTCTAATTAGGTTTTCTGCGTACGGAAGCAAAGCTAAGTAGAGCTATCGACGGCCGGGATGAGAGAATTTGAAGTGTTTGTTGTGTTCGAATTTCCAATCTAAAAGGATATTTTACTCATTACTGACCATTGCTTTTTTAACGGAAAATCGTTTCTATTTTCTTCTGTCCGGACACGTATTCCTTAAATATTGGCTTTTCGTTTGTATTAGGCTTAGGCTCATTTCAAACCTTATTTAAAATACACTCTTTTTCAAGTAATAATATTGTTTTTCCGGCCGAGGCTGATTATTTTCATTTTTCTTTCGGTTTTAGGTTGAAAATATTGTTGTGAATATTTTTAGATTATAGCATTTGCACCGAAGGATCCACTGTAATTGGCTACGCTGTAGTGGTCTCCCTGCCGAATGATTTTTGATGTATATAAGTTAAGTATTTTAGTTAGGTGAAGTTAAATAAAATAATATATAAATGACACTTCTGTTGTCAAATGTATTTTGTGTCTGGATGGAGTTAGAAGTAATTCTAGAACCAGGCTGCAAGCATTTAAGACTTATTGATATTCTGCCCTGAATTAACTTCTTGCAGAAGTGTTATTAGCATCGAATACATGGCTAGTATTGTTATTGTTGCTTTTTTTTAAAACTATAATTAGCAATTTCAACGCACAAAATGTCATCAAAATCTCATCCTGAGCCTCAGGTTTATTCTTAAAATGTTTTGAAAAAATTTCAAATTTCAGCCTTGATGTTCTTATAAAATATATTCTTATAACAAAAGAGTGTAGCAGAAGAACTAATTTACAGAGGAAGGGATTTGAATTTATTGCCTTTTTCTGTCTGGCGTCCTTCGGATTCTCATCCCCATTGGAAAAGTGAGATCTGAGAATATAAGTACCTCTGGATGGATGTCAATTAAATTGGTATGGATAAATTGCCCTTAATTGCCATCTTGGCCCTGGAAAGGGCAAATAAAACTGTTATGAAAAAGGGTTATGAGTGATAACGAATTTTCAAAAGAATCTTACTTACTGACATAAAGCCAATAGAAATAGAGGATCTATATACTGCTTGCGCTACTGTACAATAATTTCTCTCTTTTATTTTATTGCCTATACTATTTGTTTTCACAAAATTCATTGTGTACAGAATTACACCTGGGTGGTGATTTCTCTTTGCAGTTCTTGAGTTTGTTGTTTTCTCGGTTTTCCTGTCAGTCAGGTAAGCAGTGAATCTCATCAGTGTCAAACATAAATAAACAGAATAAGTTTGAGAAAAAAAAATCTGAAACCAGTATTACCTGATGTTGTTTCTGTACTCATTACTTTGACTTCTATCTCAGGATCATAACAAACACGACAGCAATTCAACACAACTTCAAGCACTTAGAAGAGAGCCAAAATTATAGCACTGCATAGCCCTGTATTTTTGATGCAATTTAAGGTGTCCGGTATGTGGCGAAACACTCTCTCAAGTGTTTGATATATGTTGGCCGTTTTTATACTAGAGGATGCATTATTCGTGCGGATGACTAATGCATCCTCACCATATTTAACTTGGAAAATATTGTTTTCCAAGTTATAGTGGTGAAGCGATTTCACTCCACCACTCCTTCACTTCCTGTTCGACATTTGAAACCCCGGGAGGGGGGGAACTCCCATATGAAAAGGTCAGGGATTCTCGTACGAAAATTTGAATTTAACTCCTAAAGGAGACCAATATGGGAGTTGCTCGAGCTTTATTAGACCCCTAAAAGATACCACTTAAAACGGAATAGGTTCGATTACTAGCCACTGTTCAAGAAGCGAACAGGCTTCGAGCGCACTTGAACACCCGACTCGCGTACTCGAGAGATCAGCAGAAATCGAGCCTAAAAACAGATGTTAAATGAGAGCGTTTCTTTTAATTAAAAACAAATGGTGACGTTTCATCTTCAACACCCTAAGTGAGACCAGAATCCTTGATTTGTACCCGAGACGACGAGCATCCCCGACCTTTTCCTATAGGAATCCCCCCGGGTTTCGAACGTCCGCCGTTTAAGGCCGTTTTACAGTCGCTTGCATCGTGGCGCGTTCTATGAATTTCTGACGTAGGTACTCAATATCTTACCGCAGAAATGCTCCACATTGAATACATTTCGCACGAACGTTTTTATAAATAGAAGCTACTTGTAATTATATAAATAGTTCATTTCCCGAAGGCGCCCGCTCTTACAGGTTTAACCATACTCGATTGCTGAGGAAGAAGACATTGAAAGTCACAAATTGACAAGGCTGGGAGTTCTGCAGTCTTTAATATCGCCTTGGAAAGGGAAAGAAAACAACTGAAAATAAAAGTTATTAATGCACGGGGTACTCGTAATTGGTCACCCATCCAAGTGCGAACCCCGACGAGCAGGGCTTATCTTTGTTCAGCGGACGAGACGTGGTGCTGTCCTTGTGGTATATATCCATATATATATTAATTTTTAAGATGAGAAAAGGTAACAAAGAGAGAAAAAAATCACTGATATTGGCTGGGAAAATAAAAAAACGAAAAAAAAAAAAAAAATGAGAGGAGTGAAAATAAAAATTATTCCTTGCTTTTGTGATCGGACAAGAAGGGGTACTTTCTCTAAAATTGTCTCGGTGTCTCGGACCAGGACAACTCGGTCTCTCGGACCGATAACTTTATGAATGTCTTGAAGAGTGTAACATCTCCTCTTGTATTCCCTTACCGTTGCGTTTTGCACTATTTCTTAACAATGCCAGTGAGATTCAACTTTATCTTAATCTACGGATTAAAACCTTAAGTCAGCTGTGGCATCAAAATTGTGACTGTTTACAGACGATATATTTTCCAAGTTGAGTGGCTCTAGCCACTTTGATTATACTTAAGACGAATTATCCGTGCGGATGAACGAGGGAAAAAATTTGTAGTTCGCCAGGTTGAATGTATCTAAGAAGTAAAGGAGAAATAAAATTGTAAAAACCCGTGCTATATATTTGACATTCCACATCCAGACAACTCTTATAAATATGAGTTCCTCTGTTTTACACGGAAAAATTCAGGAATAAATGGGTCTCGTAAGGGTCATAAATTTTCCAAGGCCGCCAATTGAAATAACCACTTTAAAAGTTCTTTATTCGGGAACAAATTTGTGAGAATCTGAGAAGCAAGAATCCTTTTGTATTATAAGACAATCATTGGACTTAAATTGGTTTTCACAATAAAAGCAATTGTGAGAGTGGTGCATGTCACTAATCAGTAAAGGATAATTGATATGATTTCTCAACACAACCAGAACACAATATATTTTTTTTTTTCATAACGAAAAAAATAATTGTGTTACACATAATTACTCATAATTGGAAAGTAAGAAAAGACATGTTCAGTCAGGGTCAGGCACAGATTCCACTTAGGTCTATTAGTTTATGAAAAGTGAAGCCCATTGTTAACTAAATGCTGATGGTTCTCTGGGACCATTTTCTGAGTTAAAGGCAGTATCAATTCCATAATTCCTTTATTTTCATCCATACCAAGGGAGAGGCTGTTCTCCTCCTGATTGGAGAAATGCACACACAAAAACTTCTGCATTGGGTTACAACTTTTGTGCTAACACCTCTACTCTGAAAATGTACACCCAAATCCAATACAGTTCTTGACAGCTGGTCATTGACATTGCAATAAAGGTGCTTAGGCAGAAATGAGAAGCAACATGATGTGTTGTGACGTGTCAATATAAACTTGAAACAATTGAGTACTTTCAGCTGCTTATAAGGTACATACACTATTTTTGTTTTAATTTTTTGCCAATTATTAACTATAACTAACTTCTCAATTACATGTATTCATCCACTGATAGGCATATACTTCACTTGGACAGGAAAACCGTACAAGAAATAGTTCAGGCAAAAATATTTACTAGAACAAGTTTGATTCCAGATTAACTTTACTCCAAATGGCTCTTACTAATCAACAGGATTTAACACATTACGCAACAACTGAGAGTGGCCACTTAGGTATAGACACATATTAAACCATTGGTTTAAATTCAATTGTAGAAAATTAAATTCAGTGCAACTAGGTCTCATTGCTACGTAAAGAAAAAATAACTTAGACTTAGACTGTGTACTTTCCTTAAACTTCATGTACACTCATTTAGAGGCAAATTCGGCAAGATCGTTTCAAAATGTTTTGACAAGTGTCTTAAATATTGTACATGTATTTTCAAGAAATTGAATTTTTCATGAACATCGCCATATTTTAGGTACCATACCACCTTAAGGTCAGTCTGAATTGAGAGTGAAATAAAGACTAAAAGCGTGGAAAGACTGAAATCAACTATAATCTTCTTTATTTCAAATAGATACAGTCATTCACGTAATTGATCGCTCGACAGTACAAACAGGCAGCTTACATTTCTGGAAATAATTTTACGTACGTAGCACTCCAGTTTCTTTAACAAAGCGATCTGCTTTCAAAAACTCAGCGAAAATAACGTATTATCTTCCCAGGAAGCCATCACCACCTCGTGCAAAACGTTTCCACGTCGAAAGGTAAAGTTCGAACTCAACTTTGGCTGTCGTTTTGTTTTGGTCTTCTCAAAATGTCACTTGATAAAAATCACCAAGATTTTTGGAGATTTTGTACCAGGTGAATTCTAGCAAAACAAAGATTCTTGCCACGGAAAGCAACACACTCAAACGTCGCATAAGTGAAGCAATTGAGATCCTATTATGGAAGCCCTTTTTGAACATAGACAATAGCTTCGAATAAGCCAACATTTATGACACCATCTCCGCCTCCTCGACAACCAAGAGACCATAATGAACATCACATAACTCTTCTTAACACTCCAAACTTTTTTTGTGGCTGACGAAGTTCGATGGACCCGAACAAAATATCCCACTTTCGTAGCATATAGCCATTGAAATTATCCTTTTTATGTCGTTGATTACGTTAACGTTGATGACGTCAAGATTGAGGTGTGGCTCATAAATAAAATGCGCGGGAAACTTCTTAATTTATGTGGGACGTGTCTAGGCAAGTAAGTAAGCTTCGATACCAACTAGATAAAGTCTGTTTGAAACTGGAAATTTATCTATATTTTAAACCAGGAAAGACAGCCAAAAAAATGCCTTAAACGCTATTATTTTAGTCCTGTGTTTTCTCCGGGAGCTCTAGTGGGTCTTGCGTTGATCGCGGTCTACTTGACAGATAAACAAACTATTGCTGGTTTTCAAAATAAAATTGCGCTCGAGCTCCATCTAGCCCAGTCATTTATTGCTATTCACTTGCTAGAAAATCCTCGAGCTTTGGATTATTCGAACCATTAGAAATTGCCAAAATGGCCTTTTTTAATGTGAAAGATACGCAAACTGCTTTGAACGTTTGTTGAACTTTTCGAGAATGTTAATCGAAATAAAACCATACAGCGTGACAAAAGATAAGCGCGTAATTTTTACAGCTTAAACTGTACAGCCTCGCAAGTGATCCCGGCCCGGAAATGATCCCCGAACTGCAAATGATCCCCAAATTGTACCACAAATGATCCCGGGAACGGAACTGATTCCACCGCAAAAAGTTAGAAATGGCGTGGACTATATGAAAAGTCTATTATCTTAAGTGAAGAAAAGACAAGTACCTCAGGCATAAAAGCAGCAATAAAAAAAGTCTATCATACTGCGCAAAATACTAAATTGAAATATGTCGACTGCATGAAGTTTTCGTTAAGGAAACGTACTGCAAAAAGAATCATGCATCTTCGAAGATGCCTCTGAAATCTAATTAACCGCTTAGAACTTTTCCCTGAACACTTCTTACACTTGCGTCCCAGATAGCCACGGGGTCCCACGAAATTGCCTACGATTCCTTCGTGCTAGTTGCCGTAGTAAAAACGTAGTCAATCCACTTGGGAATTCTCAGTTTTCTCCAAATTTGAGGATATAGTAAAAATCCTGTGTTATCATACATCTCAGTCCCAAAGAAGCTGTAAAATTCAGCAGTAAAACCGTCATTGCCAGGAGATTTATTCTTTTGAAAACATTTTAAGGCATTCAAGCACTCATTCTCCGTCAGCAAGCCCTCGCAGTTCTTTCGTTGTTCGTCGTTCAGCGTCTTGATCTTGTCATTATCGAAGAACACATCGAATTTAGGACCGTTAACTTGAGGATTTTGTGACGAGTATAAAAGTTGATAGTATCTTTTTTGTTCTTTTAAGATTTTCTTTGGGTCCATGATGCTGCTTCCGTTTTCTTATATAAGGCTGGTAATGCATTTGTTGTCTTAATTTCGTCTCTCAAGATTAAGGAAATATTTCGAACTTCGTTCGCCAAACTTGTGCCAACGGGCTTTGGAACGCACTCATGCGCCCCTTGTTCGATCGTAGGAAATCTTTTCCAGTTCGTCCTTAACTTTAGTGTATTTCTCGACAGCTTCAGGTGATGGGAAGTTTTCAACCAGATTCTCCAGTTTTGATCTTCTTCATAATCTTTTTTCATTTTAGCTTTTTGTTTTGAATAACTAATTGGAAACGCCCTTATTTCCATTTTAATCAACTCCCAAAGGAGTCCGTTATCTTCAAGATCCTGATACTCGTTGATAAAGTGCGGAATTTTAAACATTGATTTTTCTGTATGTACATCATCTTCTAAGAGGAAGGAATTGAATTTCCAGAATCCTGGTCCTCTTGGGTATTCCATGTTAATTTGCAATACCACTGTCACTAAAGAGTGATCGCAATGTCCAGCGTGTTTGATTTCACATTTTTGCACGGGGCATTTTTGTAAAAGATGACGTGCTATTAGCCAATAATCTAATCTACATTTTATTTTCAAGTCAGATGTTCGCCAAGTAAAAGAAGCATTATATGCAGCACATATAATGTTATTTTATATCGAGACATTTTCTTGGGTATTATAATACGTCTATCAGTTATTTGGGTGGAGCAAGGAAAGGCACATCACCTAGGAGACTCCAATCAGATACTAGTAGGCGGGATCGCGGTTACTATTTAGTTTGCTTGGCATGTCAGTTTCGGCCTCCTTACCATTCAGCAGCAACGCTATCTCCAGAGCTAATTTTCAAGTTTCCCTCCGCCTCCCCAGCTCCAGCCAAATATCATACACTTCGATTGTCCTTGTGGCGGTTTTTCGTGCCCCACCTTTGCTGAAGATAACATCAAATACTTGTAATTTTTGATAACTTTATCTGAGACAAATAAACGTCACGCTAGTGGCCATATTTACGCCAGATCGGTGGCTTTGTTTGTAGAGTTTACTTATCATGCTTCAGCAAACGAGCGCGGCGAGAGCAGCCCCCATCCTTAAGGCGAAAGGAAAATGGAACGAGATAAAACTGTTTTTCTCCCGGATGTAGTGTTCTCCACACGTCGTTTAAATCTAAAATACACATCAATTGCTCGATCTCACTGGCTACATTTTTTCTTGACGAAATATCCCGTCCTCCTTCTTTATCGGCTTTGGAAAGAGGGCAATTAAAATCACCACCTACTATAATGCTGTCGCTGGGAAACTGTTGCAGTAAAGATCTGAGTTGTTTAAAAAATATAACTTGCGCGTTACCATTATTGGGTGCGTAAATATTAGCACATACAAATTTCTGATCATCAATACAAAACTGCAGGATAAGAATCCTGCCGTTTTCGCAACAAATTTGATTTCCTACTAGCACTTTAAGTCGAGAGTCAAACAGAATTGCGACTCCTTTGCTCTGTTTACTTCCATGACTAAAGTACACTTTACTGTCCCACTTATTACTCCAAATTTTTTCTTGGTCAGTAGAGCTATATGTCTCTTGCAAGAAAATTATTGAGTACTTCTTGATGTGTAGTTGCTTAAAGATAGATAGCTCTTCGTTTTTTTTGAACTGTTTAAACCCTAACATTCAACGTAGTAAAACTTAACTTATTCATAATAACACCAGTCTCCAAGAAATCGTTCCGTTTTTGCCTATTTTAGATAGAAAATTCGAAAAAGATCTAAGTCTAAAAGTATGCGACACAAAAAAAGGGTAAAATTTAGGGTTATTCAAATCAGATAAGTCTCAAAGGAGCGCTATTGTTTTCGCTATTGTTTAGTTAAACAAATAACTGTATGCATAATAAATGTATGGGGTTATACGGAAATCTTGCCGAAGGCGCTTTGCTTGGCGTGCGGTGCACCCGCTCCAGCTCGACATGGTCACATATCGTTTCGAGGCCCATATGCTGGGGTGATGAAATCTTGTGTAAATGGGATGCAATCTCCTCCTTCAGCTTTCTCTGGTATATTGCAGAGGACTAAGTTGTTCCTCCTTGACCTGTTTCGCAATTCCTCGATTTCATCTTTCAGCGCTTCGACGGTAACGTTATCTGCTTTTGAGTCTTAATCCGTCTTAACCTTTTGTAGGTCTTCTGTGATAGAGTTTAGTCCTCTTTCCATGTCACTCACGGTATTGTCAATCGTCAGCAATCTTCCATTTATCTGTTCCAGCACGTCCAGCTTCTTTAACTTTTCGTGTATGCTTTCCAAGATGGCGTCGGCCACGTGTTCATGTTGTGGCGTTCTTTCATCTTCACTACTTAAGCTTCTCTCTTGTCTTGCTCGCTTTTCGGTAGGCATGACGAAAAGGAAAAGCAAAGGTCCTCTAACTAGTTTGAGGCTTATTTAACTAATTTTATGGAACTGATATGATGCAACGGCAAAGCAGCGTCGGAGCGACAAAAAAGCACGACTACTCCATTTGGCGTCCAGTCCCAGTCTCTATCAAGCTTTGTTCATTTTCTTGAATTTGTTAAAGACAAGTTAATTGTGCAAAGATCGATGTTATATTCTAAAGGCCAAAAGGCAAAATTTCTTTCGCTATGGAAGCCTCTCCTCTCCTTACCGTAAATGGTAATAATTTAATATACGGTAAGCCTCAAAGCAAGACTGGATATATTAGGAATTAAGTGCAACTTTTTTTAACCTTACGTTTTGTAGTGAAAGTGATGTAAGTGATGTTGTGATAATAATAAAATGTTAGGAGGAAAACGATACATCTCAGTCTCGGACGCAGTAAAGTCATTCAGGGAATGATCTACTAGCTAAACTACAAACTTCAAACACAGGATTTCGTGACGTTGGATATCATTTTTAAAGCTGTAAAATTTGCATTCAAATCGTTCATACTGCACGTCTTCTTTCTTTTCATATAGTAACTGTTCTATCAAAATATTGTATTATTACTGTGAAACTCAGAAACCCATGAATACCAGAAATATTTAACGATGATTATTGTGTAGCAAGAAAAAAGCCAGTTAAGCGTGAGAAAACTAAACCGCAAACACCAGAAGTAATAGGCCACGTTCAATATATTAATATTCTAAAATGGCTCCCAGGCTTTCACAACAAACATCTCTATTTGGTGGTGTTTTCTTTGTATCCAAGTCTCTTTTGGGAATTAAAAGAAAAAAAAAAGCCTAAAAGATATGCAATTTTGACCCGAAAGCCTGGGATCGATGTTAGAATATTGATTGATCAAACTTGGTCTATTGGTTGTGGTTTTGAGGTTTCCTCGCGTATCTTGAAATTTATTGTGATTGGTTCAGTACCAAATTAACCTTTTGGAATCAAATCCAAATGTTCACGGTTTTCTGAGTTGCACAGTAATAAAAAAAAAAGCGATTGCGTTAATTTTAAATCAACTGTTCAAATTCCTGAGTCCTCAAATTCCGGTTCGGGATCATTCATGGTACAATCTGGGTATCATTTCCGGTCCTGGAATCATTTGCGGTACATTTGGGGATCATTTGCGGAACAGGAATCATTTGCTGGCCGGGATCATTTGCGGGGCTGCACAGAACTTTCACTTTGTATTTTTCTACAAAACCATTTGCCCTGTTTTGTCAATGGGAGTCTTCAAACTCTGGTCTACAATACTGAGCGGCAACCGTTAACAGCTCGAGCAAGTTCGGTTTTTCGCTCTTAGCCCCGGTTCAAACGTCGAACTTTACATGTGCCGAACCTAAGACCAATTTGGGTCGACCAAAAGAAAAAGACAAATTGTGGAAATGAAGAGCTTGCTTTTCTTCCAAGTGTGATAAAGGAGGCTAGAACAAGTCGAAGAAGGCGACTCCAGCTGCAATAAGCATTAAACAATCCAAGACGATTTTTGAATTTGGTTCGCCTAATGTTATCGCTTGAATGGAACAATTCCTCGTCCAGTTCGTTCCTGTCGTCGGTTTCTTCAAGATTAATTTATTTTGTCATTTTCCCTCAAAAACATGACTCGCAGTCAATACGCCACCGAACTGCCTGCTTTCCAACCCGCTACAGTTTCATCGTTTTCAAATACGGAACACCGCATGCAGAAGTATATTTCGTGCTCTCGAAGTAAGAGGAACATATATCGTCCCGCTCTTCCCGCTATTTTGTTCCAAAAGATCAAAACAGGCTGTCTGCGCATGAGAAAAATGGGAAACGTGCAGAACTCTGGGTAAAATTAATTTATTTAATGTATTTTTAATGCATGCGTTAGGTTCGGTACACGAAAAGTTGGACGTCCGAATCGGAGTCACACCGAAGTCGAACTGACCGATTGGCCATGTCGAACTTAATTTTCGGGTCGACCCAAATAACATGTGTCGAACTTAATTGATTCAGACGTCGACCTCGTCATGTACTCAATGGGGGCTATTAGGTTTGGCACATGTAAATTTCGACGTTTGAAACGGGGCCTTAGACTCATACTCCACGAAACAAAAATACCTCGAGCTAACTATATTTTATCATTCATTGCATACAGCCTACGCTATTTTGCCTTTGTCTTTGCGCAGACTGGTGTGCACTGCTTTTTACCATGTTTAAATCATCTTCAATATATACGCTTTATACCAAAAAGCTGAGTACGTGAATAACAGTCATAATGAAATTTTAAAAGTATTTAACAAATATAAAATGTTGTTGTTGTTGTTGTTGTTTTTCCACGTTTAGTCAGAGCTTGCGAGTACAGGGTAATTTCGCTATTAAATATAATTTTGTAACTATCCCATAGGTAAGACATTTGCACTTTTCTCACAGCCCCACCATAGGGATTTCGTATTCTCCAGCTGCTCCACAGTGAGGCATTTGCCACCTTCTAAAAGCAAACTGTCAAATGCCCGGGAGGTGGTTTGAGCGGGTTTGGAATTGACAGAGCCAAAACTACGTTGTGCGGTTTGATATATCCAGTATCTACAACGTTACCCATAAGCCACCCCTCCGTGGCTATCCCAAGCTAAAAATGCAGCTGGTATTTCACGAACGTGGGTTTGGGTAACGGGTTTTAGATCGAGTGGTTTGTGTATTAGCGATTCTTTAATTTTGTTTAACTATGATGCTTGCTTTAGGAGCGGCTTCAGCACGTCAGGGTTCCAATCCTCCTTATAGAAGAGCGGAAGAGATCAGAGAAATTATTTCTCAGCGATCTTGTCTTTGCGCACTTAAGAAAAATCCTCGCTGCATTTTAGTAGCCATTGGAAGGAAGTCATTGCTGCTCGCTAGCTGATGGAGTCATTGTTGCTCGCTATAGCCTAGGGAGTCACTGCTTTTCGCTAACACAGGGATTCAATGCTGCTCGCTGGCCCAGGGAGTACATTGTTGCCCACTAGCTTAGGAAGTACATTGTTGCCCGCTAGTCTTGGGAGTCAATGCTGCCCGCTACCTCAGGGAGTCACAGCTTCCCGCTAACCCGGGAGTCACTGCTGCTCTCTAGCCCAGGGAGTCAGTGCTGCCCGCTAGTCCAGGGAGTCACAGTTGTCTGCTAACCCGGGAGTCACTGCTGCTCTCTAGCCCAGGGAGTCAATGCTGCCCGCTAGCCCAGGGAGTCACAGTTGCCCATTAACCCTGGAGTCACTGCTGCTCTCTAGCCCAGGGAGTCAATGCTGCCCGCTAGCCCAGGGAGTCACAGTTGTCCGCTAACCCGGGAGTCACTACTGCTCGCTAGTCCAGGGAGTCACTTCTGCCCGCTAGCTAAGGGGGTCACTGCTGCCCGTGCCTCTAGCCCAGGGAGTCAGTACTGCTTGTTAGCTTTGATTAGTTAGCAGTGCAGTATCACTTACAGATATTTTATCATGGGGGTGCGGCTAAAACTTCTTTCCGACAAGTTCTTCAACTGATTGTTATTTAACTCCCTACAAAAAAAAAAAAAAAAAAAAAAAAAATATATATATATATATATATATATATATATATATATATATATATATCTATATATATATATATATATATATATCACGGTCAAAGTTGACTATATTTAGGCCAGGCTTTTTTAGGTCTCTGTGTATCTCTAAAATAATTCATTCTATAGTGATGAAACTCATATGGCGTGTAAAGCAGAAAAACTTGTTTACTTTATTAATAATCACGTGTCCATCGTGATGTGAAATCACTCCTCAGTGACGTCATATATATATATATGTCAGCAATGCCAGAACCATAAAAGAGAGAGGTAGGAGGCCTCGTACTTTTTACCATTTTTCTTTATCGTAGACGAAACAATACAAAATAATGTTGCCGAATACTCTCGTACTGAAATATTTTGGGCTCATTATTATTTGCTAAACTAGTTTACCTGAATGATACAAAATGCTGCCAATAGGCCACGTTCGATATATCAATATTCAACACGGCTCCGAGGCTTTCGGGTCAAATTGCAATTTTTTAAAGTTTATTTTGTCCCTTAATTCTCAAAAGAGACTTGGATACAAAGAAAACACCACCAAATATAGAAGTCTGTCCTGAAGGCCTCGAAGCCACGCTAGAATATTGATATATCGAACGTGACCTATTGAAAGGGAAGGAGGGTATAAGGAGTGTCAATGTGGAGCAGGGTTATTCCCATACATAAGCGTACGGGCCGCCACCCCCCTCCCTCAAAAAATAAACAATGGGCAACAAGACAAATTTGGGCAAAGGGAACGCATTGTAAAAGCCCTGCCCAGACAGTCTTCACAAGAAGATCAAAAAACCTGCTCTGAGAGCAGAGCCTTCTTGACCGCAATTTATGACTTGGACTTTTTTTTCGGAGTGTGTGAGCTAAAAGTAATCCTGAGCGATACGAATAGTCTGTGCCGATATCTTCAGGGGAGGACGGTCGACGTCATCTCCGCTCGTAGAAATGCCGACATCACCATTATTCAGACCTTGCGCCAGTGTCGGGGCGGAGAAAGTTTCAACAGCGTATGGAAGATAGTATCAGCAATGGGTCTGAAAATGAAGAGGTGGCTGGCCAATTCTCAGTTTGAATTACGAGAAGCCAGGGCACCCAGACAAACGCCATCGCACCGCCCTCAAGCCCTTGTAGGTGAACATGCGCAAAGACAAACGCAGCTGACACCGGAATCGCACCACCGTATTAACACTTATTATGCGTCCATTGACAAGGTGCTTACCCAGCTTGAGTTCAGGTTTAGCGGAAATGACCAGGCAATACTCTGTGCTTTGGGAAATATCTGTCACAGTGAAAAACCTGATAAAGAAAGCTTCTCCCGCGTTGCTGAACTTTACAAAATCGACGGCGAGATTCTGGAAGCCGAGCAGAAAATGTACGCAGAAAATGGTGGAGACAATGCACGAGAATGATCTATTTTATATGTTTCGTGAACTTTCTAACGTGGTTCATATCCTCGCAGTGATATCTGTTACATCCGTGTTCTGCAGAACGATCATTCAGTGCGTTGCGTAGATTAAAAACTTACCTCCGCAGCACCAAAGGGGAAAAACGTGTCAGTAACATCGCACTTATTAACATTGAAAGGGCATATGCCAACTCTGTAGTCAACAATGACATGGATTGTATCATTGATATTTTCAGCCGTCGAAATGGCAGAGACTGCTATTTCTTTTAACTTGTTCAATGAGCTCATATGACAGAATCAAATGTAAGAATATTTTCACTTCATATGCAGGTCTATGTTAGGGCACCGTTAGTGACCCTCGTTTCTTTTCGACTCAGTTTCGTAACTATTAGGACGACTTGGGGAAATTTCTTGGGCAAATGGCTCACCACCCTCCCCCCCCTTCCCCCCTGGCAAAAAGTTGCCCGTACGCTTATGTTCCCATACAGAACCAAGGATCGTTGGTAACAGTTACAAACTGGTTTATTTAACTTCCCGGATTGCAGCATCATTACAGTTTCATTGCTCTCTCACGGACGAAACTCGTGCTCTTATACAAGTACACCTGGAGTTTCCAGAAACTTGTTGCAAGGTTTCTAAATTAGAGTATTACGTGAAGAATAGAACATTCCAGAAGGTTTTAGGTCACGGCTGAATGACTTCCGGTTCGAGATCTTTAATGGACGCTCCGAAAATGCGGAGTGCGGGGTGCGGAGTGTAAAAAAGTAAAAAATAAAATAAAATAACAAAAAAAAAAAGGAAATAAAAGAAAAATTAGAAATAAAATAAAATTCAAAAGTGAATTGAAAGAATAATTAAACACATAAGTAAACTAAAAATAGAAATTTAAGAAATAATGATAACAATAATAATAATAATAGTAATAATAATAACAATAATAATGATAGTAATAATAATAATAGTAATAATAATAATAATAAAACTAACACCGCCTGAAGTGGACCGTTCATTTCGTGGTCATTTCATTTAGTCAAAAAAAGTATCTCAATCTTACACTGAGATACCTTTATGAACATTCTCAATGAGTGTTTTGAAAGATCTGGCGCGCACTAGAGGCAAAGAAAAAATATTTCAGCCATTTAAATGGGTTTTCCAGCTATGAAAAGTTCCGAAGGGTACTTGACTTTTTCCTCCCAGGAGGACGCCGAAAACGAAAACATTACTTACTGGAACACGAAGGCAAGCAAAGAGCACGAAATTGATACTTCGTTGTTATTCGACTCTGATCAAGAAACACAAAGTGATTATGATGATGATGATGATGATGATGTTGATGGGAGCTCGGCACTAAAAACTGATGCTGGTTCGTCAAGAGATCATGTTTTATCTTTGGAAGACGGGTTTTTGCTAGTTATGATGAAACTTCGTTTAGGCCTGACCAATCTTGACTTAGGAATAAGATTTAATGTTGCACAAGCGACAATGTCAAACACATTTATTTCATGGTGAAATCTGCTGTTTATTCAACTTGGCACCCTAAAAAATGTGGCCTCATAGGAACGTCATCCTTGAACACACGCCCAAAAAGTTCAAGGAAGATTATCCAAATAACATTATTATGAGTTGAAAATTCATTGTCCGTCCTCCCTTGTTATTCAGTCTCAAAGTTATTCAAACTACAAATCTACGAATACATTGAATTCCTGGGTTGGAGTTGATTCCATGGGAGGCTTCATGTTCATTTCACAGTTGTATACGGGGTCCATATCCGACAAACAGATAGTTTATAGGAGTGGTTTTCTCGATTTACACTCAAGGAAGAAGGAAGTATCAGAAATCTTTTAAGGTGACAGCACAATGGCTGATAAGGGATTTGACATAGCAGGAGATTTACAGAAAATCGGACTACAACTTAACACTCCTTCATTTTTAAAAGAAAAGCCACAATTCGATGAAAGTCATAAGAACACAGAACACAGACAACAGCTACACATAGAATTCATGTGCAAAGGGCCATTTGAAAAGTTAGGCGTTTTCTGTTTTTCAACAGTAGACTCCCAATCGGTTCATTGGGAACAATAAATCAACTCTGGACTGTGTGCTGTCTACTCTCAAACTTTATGGATCCTATTTTAGCTGAGTAGGGCAAATACTAACTTTTGCAACAGTAAAAGAAATCAAGATCTACTTCAAAACAAATCATGACAAAAACCTGAGATACAGATTGAAAAAAACTGCTTATTATATTGATCAATGAGAGCCTGTAATCTAACTTATGTTTGTCCTTATGTGCATATCCAAGGAAAGTTAACTAAAGCACTCATTTGTAACAATAACTAAGACAATTCTTTTCCTTCCTAATCCATTCAAAGGAGCCTCCATTGATGCATTAATTTTGATGCGGTATTGACAGTTACACTGTAGGCGTGGCAGAGTGACACTTCACATGAATTAACAGATGTTGCGTTTTCTTTGCTCAAGAATGGAATGCAATGCTTAAAATAGAATGTGGTTAATTTTTGCAAAAGTGCATTGTTCCAGTAGGTAGAATCAAAGCTAATACGCTCTACAGAAAGACTGCGTGATCCTGATAGATATATTACAAAATCACACCTAGGTAAGTCACTAAGGGCAAGTTGACCATGGATTTGTACATAATAACCCTGTTTGTCATCAGTTCTTAGCTTTGGGACTCCATCAACCATACTGCAGGGGAAATTTACGTCCTCACATCTGCGTCCATGGAGTGATTCCTCCAAGTGTATGGACTCTGCATTTCCAATAATCTAAAGGGACGGACGGATGTTGGGTCAAACACCCTACCATCAGTAGTGGTACCCAGGTAGGGGTGGTAGGGGATTACCACAAGGCCATTGTCATATACTGTAAAGTTCTTATTCAGGTGCTTCTGAATTTTCCTCGCATAGTGAGATCGAACTACTTTTTCATTTTGTTTGCCATGACGAATTCCTGATACATTCGAAAGATCCTTTGTTTCAAAAATACTTTTAAGAAATGGCTCTGTAGGCTCCTGTTTTCTATGAAGTACTTTCCCAAAATTTGAAGGTGTAAGTCGAAGTTTACGTTCTTCAAACTACGTGGGGTCCTGAGCTTGGCTAACAGTGTTGATCTGGATGTCCCAAGCTCGTTCAATGTTTATGCTAATGTTTTGCACATTTGGTTCTGACGTTGTACATGAAAAGTTACTGGGGAAAAAATGGCACGTAGGGGCCAAACCACCCCCCAAATGTTTCGTCAGTTCTTGGGTATTTCACATTATTTCGCATTACCTAAAAAGTATTGACTCTCTCTACACCAAACTTGGCGGATGAGCAGGAGACCTACTGCCAATTATATTTACCTGAAAAATGTCAATAAAAGTCAAAGTTGTGACGTCACACTGATGACGTCATGTTTTTTGCCACTTTTGAAGTTTTTAACATGCATATTTTTTACAATGTGTTCGAAAGAGCACATCAAGGGGAGTTGAAACCTGAAAAAGTTTTGTCAATATCACAAATATTTAATGAAATATGGCATTTTTAAATATGAAAAATAACTCTGCAAAATATGGGGTCCCCCCCTTGAGAAAAATCCCCAAATTGGAGCCGTAATTTTGTTCCAGCAAATGCAGCTATTTTGCACATGTGATGTGCCAGATGACTAAAGCAAAAATAAACAAGAAAAAAAGGAATAAAAAACTATCTCTCTAGTGTTATTGTGTTAAAATTAGTTTTGTTACGTCATAACCTCTGACGTCACCCGTTTTTTACTGTTAATACCATCCTAACAAAGATGAAAATCAAATTTCTAAAACCATACGATTTTTGACAACATCAAGCTTTCTATTTTTATAGATTATTAGCCTTCCTAGAAAAAAAGTGAAAAAAATAAACCAGAGAGACTGACTCAAGAAGGACAGTACGGTTAAGCAAATTCGGGGGGGGGGGGGAGCAAAAAAGATATTTAATATACCATATCTCAAAAAATCATCATCATAGCAAAAAACGGTTTTCGGCATTTTACTCCTCGACTCAAGGCCTTTCCAATGACATAATCTTTACATCAGATTTTACAAAAAAATATAGCACGTTCTGGTGACGTCATCAGTTATGACGTGATAATCTGGCATTTTGTCACAACTTCCAAATTAAAATAAACTGGAGAACAAAGAAAGCTCATCTGCCAAACTTAGTTCAGAATATATAAACCAAGCAAATATAGCCTTCATGAAACATTAGGGGGGTGGTTTGGCCCCTACGTGGGTTGGCGGCATGCACTAGAAACTTGGATCTTTGGAAAAACCAACACTCCTTGTGGTTGCTGATCCCGTAGAAGTGTTACACAATTGTTTGGTTTATAAAAAGCAAAGGTTGTGTTGGTTTCCTTTAAATCAGTCAATTGATAGCCTAAAGTTGAACCCAGGGGACATTGCCAAAAACAGTATGGGTTGCTGATGAACATTCCTGATCACTCAGTAGGTTAGAAAAAGGGGAATTTTTTCCTGTGGAAAGACATTGACACATTTCCATCACATCTTGCTGCTTCCACCCATTTAACCTGAGATGTTTAACCCGTTCATCATAAATTCTACCAGTTACAGGAGCCAGTTTTCGTTTGTGACCTTGATCAGATGAAGCTTTGACAAAAGTGATTTCATTACTGGTTCTGGGTCAATATTTGCACCTCTTGGTTTATGCTACTGTTGTGGAACACTGGTACAAGTCTGACCTGCTGGGATTTCCATGATTCCCAGCAGACAGCAGTGATTTAGTAAGTACAACAAGGCAAAAACATGGTTACAGTGGCCTCCAACCTTGCAATTGAGTTGTGTTATCATGTTACAGCATACCTCAACAACACAATACATTTTTTACAAAGACATGGGTCAGAGATGGAAATATGACTGAAATGTTACAATTTTAATTCAATGTTGAAAGGCATTGGTATACACTAACCATTGAATGTAACAAAAGTATAATTGGAACTTTCAAAATCTGGAGAAAATATAGTTGAAAATTTCACCTCGTCCGTCCTTTTCATTATTATTCTTATTAAAACGAATTGTACAGCAGGTTCAAAAAGCCCTGATAACTATTGATTTGAATCGACGAAAAACGTTTTGACTTAATAGTTGTCTATCGATGTAGAAGTTGCATAGAATCTCGACCTGTGGAATTTGACCTTCATATACGCCTGCGTGATAATACTATTGTAACTGCAGCGTTATTTAACAGTTATATTCACTCCGCTTTGCATGAATATTCTGCTTTTTCCACATTTCCTCTCCCTTCTCTGTCAGCTATCTTCAATTTTACTCTGTGAGGAGCTTCGCTCTTCTTCTGGCTACGGTAACAGCGGCCTCTCACTCCACGGGTTCCAGCTCGACCGTCTTCCTCTTTCACGAAAACATTGTGAATGTAGTTTTTCGTGAAGAATTTGAAACCTTTTTCTCCAATTTCTCCTTTACCACATCCTTTTGAATGGTTTGCTATTGTGATCCAGGACACTTTTGCGAGATTTTGCCACGATTTTGTCCACACTACAAAAGAACACTCCGCACTGGCCGCCATCTTGGATGTTGTGTTCAACCAATGTAGTTCACGTGACCGTGAAGCTAAAGATGTCTATTTTGCGAAGGATTGGAATGAAGTACATTCTTGCCCCGGGTGATTTCCAAAATTTTGAATAAAGTTGTGCAGGTAAAAGATACAAGGGTACCGGTAAAATCTGTGATTTTTTTTTTTTTTTTTTAATAATATTTACTTCAACAAAACGCAAATAACACCTAATGAGATGGAACTCTACTGCAAACTATAAAACAGATGCCTTGTTAAAAGTCAAAGCTTTGTTTGCCGTTGTGGCAATTTACATAGTTAAACATTATCAATAGCACAATATAACGTTGAACCTTTTTCACGAGTGATTACAACTGATTTATTTCTACACATCTGGTTATGAAAGCTTTAATACTTAGGTCAAGCTGCCGATAAAATTTTGAAAACTCACTTGGTTCTAGATCACGACGGGCGCCTTTGACCTACTAACTTCTTCGTTTCTGTAATTTTCCTCATGACTTCTATTAGTTTTGGCTGAGACTCCATAACAGTGTTGTGTTGGATATTATGGACTAATACTCCTGTTGTTCCCAATGGCTAACATCCTTGCTTTTATCGATCGAAGAGAGCACACGGAAAACAGCGCATCTTAATTCTTCCATTTGAGCAGAACCACAATTCCTTGCCTTTTGCACGAAAAATGATTGATCTTCCCTATATATAGTAATTTTATCGGTTAGATTTGCTGCCTCGTTCGTTCGCTTCAGGCTCACTCACTACGGCAGCAATATAGACTAACGAGGGATATACTTACAGGGTTGTAGTATTTACCGGAAATTGCAGTGGAATAGACGTCAGATTTTTCCCTTCACAAGAGACCGTTAGACCATCGAACCAGGGATCAAAGCCACATTTGCATTGATCTGGGCAAGCTGTTGAAAAATTCAAACAGCAAGAAAAAGTGATCAGTGTTCGTCTTAAATAGAAAAATAATGATGCTGTTTCCTGAATCTACTGACTGATGTGTCTGCAAATTCTCATAAAAGTTCTCTTCAAGACCTCTTAATTAGCACATTTCTCGAGCACAAAATAAACAATCATTAGATGAGGTTTTTGTGATATCCAGAATAATCAAGGTCGAGGTAGGGGTTATCAGCCGAAGCCGAAGGCTGACACTGATAACCCTTACCAAGACCTTCATTATTCTGGATATTACAAAAATCGAATCTAATAATTGTTTTATTATACATTGAACGAAAAAAAATCATGTTTTTGCTTCTTCACTGACGGCAAGCAGCACAAACCGCGCGAACTTGGCATGATTATCCTTAGAAATCATGCACCGCGGTCATACATCACATGACTACCAGCGACCTTGAGTGTCCTAGCTTGATATGATTATTTATTAAAAGGAAGTGAAGTATGATCATCGCAGTAAATTTTCCAATTTAAGCAACTGGAAAGAAGAAGCCTGAAAAAAATCAGGGCTTCAACGGGACTCGAACCTGCGACCTCCGCGATACCGGTGCGATGCTCTACCAACTGAGCTATGAAGCCACACATTGGGAGCGAGGTCAATTAATTGGGTTCATATCTTCCCGTGAGTGAAATGATGTGAAGTATATATGAAATAATTCATATTTGATATATTTCATATATACTTCACATCATTTCACTCACGGGAAGATATGAACCCAATTAATTGACCTCGCTCCCAATGTGTGGCTTCATAGCTCAGTTGGTAGAACATCGCACCGGTATCGCGGAGGTCATGGGTTCGAGTCCCGTTGAAGCCCTGTTTTTTTTTTCTTTTTTTTTTTTCCAGGCTTCTTCTTTCCAGTTGCTTAAATTGGAAAATTTACTGCGATGATCATACTTCACTTTCTACTACCGCAGTTCAAATATGAATTATTTCATATATACTTCACATCATTTCACTCACGGGAAGATATGAACCCAATTAATTGACCTCGCTCCCAATGTGTGGCTTCATAGCTCAGTTGGTAGAACATCGCACCGGTATCGCGGAGGTCACGGGTTCGAGTCCCGTTGAAGCCCTGATTTTTTTCAGGCTTCTTCTTTCCAGTTGCTTAAATTGGAAAATTTACTGCGATGATCATACTTCACTTTCATCTACTACCGCAGTTCAAATATGAATTATTTCATATATACTTCATATGATTATTTATTATCTGCAGCTAGATGACGTCACAGGCGCTGATTTCGAAAATACACTGTACGCTTTTCGGCCAATCGTCAGTTCAATGTGTAATAATATGTAATATCTGATCAGCTTATGCGGTGGACAGAAGGAGTGTGCGGCTTAAAGCGGGAAAATTGTACAAACACGGTGATAACCCTTGCTAAATTTAGTCAATACAGTGGAACTCCGTTAATACGCTCTCCAAAGGCCGTATTAACGAGGTAGCCGTATAAACGGGGTAGGATTAAATAGACCATATTCGTATTCTCAGTTTTGGACTGGAACTAGCTTGCAACTGAGGCTAATGCAGGAAGTCTTTTCAAATGCAAATGACACTTCTCTCTTTGAATGATATTCCCCCACATGAGCCTCCATTGCAAGCTTGTTGCAGTCCAATATCGAGAAAACGAATATGTCCTATTTCACTACTGGTATAAATTGAGCGACGTCTTAACAGATATATCACGATTGAACTTCTAAACAAATGTTCTTTAGTAAGCGTCTGGAATGCGATATAATTTAAAAAATGAACCTTCAATCAGTACATACAATATTAACAATGGGACTACCTGGTTCGAGTGGCCATATCAACGGGGTGAAATTATAAAGGATTAGACAGGTTCGGATTTCAGAATGTGGCCGTTGGCCGTATGAATGGGGTGGCCACATTAACGCAGGTTTCATATAAGATAATATATAAGCGTTTCGCCGCGACAAACATAAGCGGGCGTAATAACGAGGTAATCGTAAGGCGCGGTTCCACAGTATGAGAGCTTTCATAAGAATCTATTGCAAAAATCATGATGGGACCCCAAACCTGCCAATTTTACAAAAAAATGTACGCCAGGGGGGCAAGTGTTGCCCCCTGGAAAAGGGTGAAAGGTAAAGAATTAATCCCCCTTAAAAGCCATATTCCCAAGTAATCCCTATCAAGCTATTTTTAGCGATGACACTCAGTTGGTGTGGAGTATGGAAATATGTGGAGCGCGACTTAAATTGTGATAACATCAGCGTTGCAGGATTTGCAATTTCTAGACTCTCTTTGGATTTCCAAAACCACTGGAGTGATCTAGAAATAGTTTGAGCGGGACTACCTTTGAAGTGAAGTCTATATGGGAGATTAATTCTGTTACTCTTCATGATCTCTTAGTTATAAAAGGTAACTCTTTGGTACACCTATTTTAACAACGGTAACGTATACTCTATACATTTGCTACGAAACAGAGACCGCCTTCTTCCAAACAGTGTAACAAGATCGAAAGCAGTGTTAGTAGTTAATAGGAGGCATCTATCTTTTCTTGCCAGGCAAAACATTGTGAAGGTAGAGGGAATGTTATTAAAAGAAGAAAGAAGTGTCCCAGGAGTTATGGGCAGGGTTGTAACTCTTTACACGTGACTTTCCTATAATGATGGATGACTATTACAATGTTAACAGATTATCCCAGACATTGAAAAAGGGAACCCTTATTGTAAGTTATATTAACTTTGGTATCTACATATTTGTTTCTTTTTTATTATTATTATTTTTTTTTTTTTCATTATTTTTTTATTTTCTATTTTTTTTTTTTTTTTTTTTTTTTCACGTTGGATTCTTGTATGCATAGGACACAGGTATATAGGCTTTTGTCATTTCTGCCCGTAAAACTGGCATATTATGCTGCTAGCACTGCTCTAAATTTTTGGAAAATTGTGCCCGAATTATGCTAGCAAAATCGACAAAAGCCTACAGGTATACATGATCATTAAAAAAAGGATCATTGGATAAAGCAATTGGAGAGTTTTCATTGGCTTAGCCATCATAGTATATGAGCCATTATACCATGCTCTACAAATATGGTAAGTGCGCGCGTAGTTTTTGGGGGCGTTTTAATTTTTATTTTATCTTAGTTTTCTACTGGGGGCATTTTCAATAAACGAATATTCCACTCGCGTTTGTTGGATATCAGATGATCGATAGCCAACTCGGCGCTACGCGTCCCGTTGGCTATCGATCATCTAATATCCAACGCGTGCTCGTGGAATAATTGTTACTTACCAAATAAACATAAAAAAATATATATTTCCTATTTTTTTCTTTTAATTCTATCTTATTTTGTTTTACTTTGAAACTTACGGTCAAGGCTTCCCTGACGAGTATGTTGAGGAGACGTCTTTACAAAAATTGCAGCTGCCAAAAAAAGAGACACATCTTTCTTGAGTTAAATGCCATGCGCAAAGGGAATTCGTTTGCTTAAAAAACCCTCACATACGGGGGTTGCGCCCGCAGCATGAGCGGCAGTGAAAACTGAGTTGTCCTATTGAAACAACACAATAGTCTCTTTCTTCGCAGTTAAAAAAAAAAAAAAAACAATGTCATGCTCGCTTTGGCCTCTGATCTATTGCTTAAATCGAGAATTCTGGGTTTAGTTTGGCGAGCAACAATATATTTTGTTCAAAACGACACAGTTCTTATCCCACCTGGCGACAGACGTCGAAGAGTGAGTGGCCGAACACAAACGACTCATTTTGGCGTCAAATTAAAAGCACAAAATGTTTCATATTTTTCACGTTTAAAATCTGATTAGCTTTTTTGAATTAAAAATCCCTTTTCACAAATATCTAGCGCCGTTTTTATTGAGAAAAGTTGCCCGACTGCAATGTCTTTCCTGTTAACAAGCACTTGGCGTAAGGACAGTACAGTTTTTCCCTCTGTTGAATCCTGATTGGTCAAATCAAATTGCAGGCGCACCAGCCAAATGCAAGGAAACTGAAAAATGTCCCCAGGGCCCGCGTTCCCCTTGACTAGTGACCGCTAGACGTGTTCCCGACCACTGGTAAGGAGAATTCGGGCTCTGCGAACAAAATTGAAACATGTATGGTGACCGCCATAGCCTTCCCTCTTCATTTCAAGCTTAAATTCAACTCAGTGCCTTTAAATAGAGTAAAACAAATAATGAAAACACAAACACTTACTTAGCACAAGGACAGCAGTCCACACACTTTTCCTGGGAGACATTTCCATGTCCGTAATGACTCTAAAACTTTTCAGATATGTTGTTGTATTAGAACATAATTTATTTAATGCATATTGAATGCATGCCTTTTAGAATGGAACTCACTTAAAACCCAGTCCAAGATCGAAATGACACTAGTAAAAAAAGATCTACACCTAGCATTTGGAAATGGACTAAAGTTTCGCACAACGCATTACTTAAGGCAGTCAATATTTCCATGGAAACGATAAACAAAAAAAAATGAAAATCAGAAAGCTGTATTTTACGCGAACCAAATATGATGCAAAAAACTAATAGCAATGTCCCAAACTATGATATATGGCATATAGAATATACAAGAATAAAAACATTCTGTATGTTTGATCTCGAGTAAATCCCAAGAACAATTCAAATAATACTTTTTGCATCACAATAGTGAATAAACCGAGAGACACTATTTTTATTACGTCGCTTAAATAACTCCAAAAAGAGTCTTGAAGATAGGTTTTGAAGCCATAAAAGTTTGGTTGGAAAACAGTGACACCGTTTTTTCCTTTTTTTTTTTTTTTTTTTTTTTCACATACACTCGTATTCTAATATATTAAAACTCAGAGAAATGAAAAGTGTTTCCGTCTCTAAGATCGTGTAGCCACGCAGGTTAAAATAATAAAATTGTTATTATATTATTTAGAATGTATTAATGTTTACGTTATTATTTTATTATTGAGACAATAATATTATTTTAATAATAATATAAAGTAATATTATTATTAGAGAATTATTCTGTTTCAGTGATCTTAGCGACCACAAGATCTTTGCGATCATTCTCATACGATATATAACCTTAACTCTTATTATGCGAGGATTTCAGATCTGCGATTATTGAAACTGCGAGCTATTCTTCATCTGAAGATACAAATTGGCTGCTTCATCTTGAATAATTTCGTTACTCTTATCAATTGTTTGCTTGCCAACATAGTGGCATGGAAGAATAAATTTTAATTTTTGCCCCCGCAGGGTTTTGGCCCAGACAGCCAAAACCCGAGGAGGCACCCTAGAGGTCCCCGCGTATAAGGCGCGAAAATTTCGCCGATGCAGAAAAAAATCTCGATTTTTCAGAACACGGCTCGCAAAGGATTGCCCAAAAGTACGCAAAGGATTGCCGAAAGTTTGCTGGGGCTCGAATAAACATACCGCAATAAAGTAAATTCTCTTCGAAATGTCGGAGATCCTGATATAGAACAAATTGAAAACGATTTCAAAGATCCTGAAGATGGATTTTGCGATAAAAACAACTCAGAAGGTATCGTAAGTAATTCTGAAGTACCGGTAAATCTCGATATTCGAGGCGAGTGTCGCTTCGCTCGTGTTCAATTGTGACAAAGATACTTCCGATCGCCAGTATTTTGGCATGCCGTTTATTGAGATCGCTCATTATTGTTGAGTAATCTTACGTGACGTAGAGCTCATGTCACGGCTAGATGACTTGGCAGGAATCCAAAAGTAAATGTAAATGTTTTGCAGCGTTTTCGTTGAGGACAAAGAACTTGACTCTAATTTGCATTTATAGATTAGAGGTGACAGTAACGCGATACTTGATACCTGAGTATCAGGCCTTTCTTAGCAAGAGGGTAGGGGAAGGGGGAATTGCAGAGAAAGGCCTTTTCTTTGCCGGGTGCTTCCTCCTCCTACCCGTCTCAGAAAAAAAATCGTGACAACCAGTTCCAGATGATTTTCTCAACTGCTGTTCTGCTTTCGAGATACGTTTGCTCTTATAACAATAAAAATAAAAATGGTTTGTTTCATCATCAAATTGAAACAGCAGTTTGTTTCTCTATAATTTTTTAACCATGTTTTCTTAACTTCTGCTGAGTGAAATTTTTGTAACAGGATTATTAGTTCCGATAAAGGAAACTCTTTTTCAGACAGCACTTTGTGTGATCTTCGAGAGGAAAACTCACGGCTGTCTGGAATGGAATATGAGTGAAATAGATAGTGTTGCTTTAGTTTACTTAGTTGAATGTTTAGATAACCATGATAAGATGCCCAAGTCATAGGAACATTGTAAGTAATAAAGTTTAGTAAAAAAGATATAGAAGTTTTACAATAATGTCCAATTGTTTTCAATCAGTAGAAAAATCAGTAGATATAAAAGAAAGCGGGGGCAGCTTCAGTGATAACTATTACTAGTGTTAATATATTTTCCGGAGACTATAAAAAACACGTTTATTGATACCGTTTGCATTTAATTAGAAGTAGAATTGCTTGTTTTGGGAACTATAATGACAGTTTAGAAGTCTCTAAAATATATTCCTTTCAGTGCAAAGCAATAAAGGATGCTCTGAATGTTTTTTTTTTAATGTACCTTTTCTTGGCCCCAAGCTGACAATCCTAATTCTCCACACATATCTGAGCACATTTCGATTTTAGTTCAGAGAATGTCCTTGTCTGTCAAGAAGTTTTATCCACACCGTACTGATGATTATCTTTGTCCAAACAGCAGTCAGTTGACAACACTTTAATGTCCCTCTTTCAGTTGAAGTAAGAGGAATCAACGAACAGCAATTTTGAACTTTTAACGATCTCTGAAATGTTTCTTGCTAGAACTTTACTTTTTAAGTTATTTAAGATACACGTTGCAGCGTGTTCCATTCTTTAAGCCGTAATTAAAATTTGTGGCAAACAATTTTTATGAACAGGACGTTGAACACCCACCACATATTAACCGAAAGGAACTTATTTCTACTGCAAGAAGGTACAATTTCTTATCGCTTTTCAAATACCAATTTGTGGTAACTAAAAGGTTAAACGAAAACCAAAAAAAGTTAAGTAATTCACCTGAAAGTCCTCTCTCTGCTGCTAGCAACTGGTCATGTCAAACGATAAGCAAAAGAAGCAGTGAATTAATCATCGTACAGAAAAGTAAAGCCATTCACAGCTGTTGCCATTTTTGATAAACGTAGGCTACAGGCTAGGAACATGAACTATAATTTTGCCACATCGATATTGATGAAACATTGGGGCTTTTATTGTTCCTAAAATTTAATTTCTTGTCGCGTGCCGTGAAGATACTATTTTTAAGCTTTTACGTGTAAGGATGTTGATGTTGTCATTGTTACGGTCATCTATAATTTCTCTTTCGACATCTGAGATTTTCTCAAGAAGCAAACGTTCTTTATCTTTATTTTCGTTTCACTGGTTTTCATTTAGATCTAAATCCCTAACTCAGTTGATCTGGCCACTGTTTTCGGTGCTTTTAAAATGAATAAAAACCTGAGACGTCTATTTCATTAAATTTGGATGTTTCATCAATATTCATATATAATAAACAGAGCATTATCTGGCGTCTGGGAATAAGAATTTCGTCTTCGCTGAATTCATTATCGAGAGATACCTCAGCAGGACATGGCAAAATTTGTGTTCCCTGTGAGGCCATGCAATATCCTCTATATTTTACCAATGTGATTTCTACAATGGACTTGTTTAACACTAGGAATTTATATTTTGTTTGTTGACAGGGGCATTCGGTATTTTAAAATAACTGGTCAGTTTACAAATTGTGGACCAGTAAAACAATAGTTTTCTTCTTGTCGCATATGTGATCTTCTTCGATATTACCGATGGTATCTTTTACGTTCTACTATCATTTGACTTTTAAATTCACTAAACAGAATTACGTTTTCCAGCTTTACGATATCTTCGCTAATAATTCTGTCTTTAACTGCGAGTATAGAGTTTCTTGCATTCCATGTAGCTGTTAATTCCTCCCAAAGAAACCACACCCGATTTCACCAATTTCTACATTCTCTGAGACTATTTGCTTGACAATAAGGTGCATAGAGCATAGTGCATGGAATATAAATACTGGAAAATGTTACTGAGTATGATAGCGGGAAGAAGAGTATAAAATATTACAATAAAGGAAAGCGTGAGAATTACAATAAAAAGTTTAGACTGATGAAAACTCACGGCTGCCTGGAATGGAACGAGTGAAATAGAAAGTGTTGGTCTAGTTTACTTAGTTGAATGTTTGGATAATAACCATGATAAGATGCCTAAGTCATAGGAACGTTATGAGTGGTAAAGTTTACAAAAAAAAAGATATAGAAGTTTTAGTTCATATAATAATGTTCAATTGTTTTCAATCAGTAGAAATGGAAGAAAGCGGGGGCAGCTCTAGTGATAACTATTACTAGTGTTAATATATTCTCGGAAGACTATGAAAAAAAAACTGTTTATTGATACCGTTTGCATTTAACTAGAAGTAGAATTGTTTGTTTTTGGAACTATAATGACAGTTTAGAAGTCTCTAAAATATATTCCTTTCAGTGCAAAGCAATAAAGGATGCTCTGAATGTTTTTTTTTAATGTACCTTTTCTTGGCCCCAAGCTAACAATCCTAATTCTCCACACATATCTGAGCACATTTCGATTTTAGTTCAGAGAATGTCCTTGTCTGCCAAGAAGTTTTATCCACACCATACTGATGATTATCTTTGTCCAAACAGCAGTCAGTTGACAACACTTTAATGTCCCTCTTTCAGTTGAAGTAAGAGGAATCAACGAACAGCAATTTTGAACTTTTAACGATCTCTGAAATGTTTCTTGCTAGAACTTTACTTTTTAAGTTATTTAAGATACACGTTGCAGCGTGTTCCATTCTTTAAGCCGTAATTAAAATTTGTGGCAAACAATTTTTATGAACAGGACGTTGAACACCCACCACATATTAACCGAAAGGAACTTATTTCTACTGCAAGAAGGTACAATTTCTTATCGCTTTTCAAATACCAATTTGTGGTAACTAAAAGGTTAAACGAAAACCAAAAAAAGTTAAGTAATTCACCTGAAAGTCCTCTCTCTGCTGCTAGCAACTGGTCATGTCAAACGATAAGCAAAAGAAGCAGTGAATTAATCATCGTACAGAAAAGTAAAGCCATTCACAGCTGTTGCCATTTTTGATAAACGTAGGCTACAGGCTAGGAACATGAACTATAATTTTGCCACATCGATATTGATGAAACATTGGGGCTTTTATTGTTCCTAAAATTTAATTTCTTGTCGCGTGCCGTGAAGATACTATTTTTAAGCTTTTACGTGTAAGGATGTTGATGTTGTCATTGTTACGGTCATCTATAATTTCTCTTTCGACATCTGAGATTTTCTCAAGAAGCAAACGTTCTTTATCTTTATTTTCGTTTCACTGGTTTTCATTTAGATCTAAATCCCTAACTCAGTTGATCTGGCCACTGTTTTCGGTGCTTTTAAAATGAATAAAAACCTGAGACGTCTATTTCATTAAATTTGGATGTTTCATCAATATTCATATATAATAAACAGAGCATTATCTGGCGTCTGGGAATAAGAATTTCGTCTTCGCTGAATTCATTCTCGAGAGATACCTCAGCACGACATGACAAAATTTGTATTCCGCGTGAGGCCATGCAATATCCTCTATATTTACCAATGTGATTTCTACAATGGACTTGTTTAACACTAGGAATTTATATTTTGTTTGTTGACAGGGGCATTCGGAATTTTAAAATAACTGGTCAGTTTACAAATTGTGGACCAGTAAAACAGAATATTTTTCTTCTTGTCACAGATGTTATCTTCTTCGATATTACCCATGGTATCTTCTACGTTCTACTATCATTTGACTTTTAGATTCACTAAACAGAATTACGTTTTCCAGCTTTACGATATCTTCGCTAATAATTTGTCTTTGACTGCGAGTATAAAGTTTCTTGCATTCCATGTAGCTGTTGATTCCTCCCGAAGAAACCACACCCGATTTGACCAAATTCTATATTCTCTGAGACTATTTGCTTGACAATAAGGTGCATAGAGCATAGTGCATGGAATATAAATGCTGTAAAATGTTAATGAGTACAATAGCGGGAAGAAGAGCATAAAATATTACAATAAAGGAAAGCGTGAGAATTACGATAAAAAGTTTAGATTGATGATTGAGAGAAGGATTTTCTCACCGGATGTGCAGATGTTCTAAGCTCTACGCACATATTGCAACACACCAATGAAGACAGATGCTTCTGCCAAAACATGTCTGTGAATTTTAAAATTGTCGTCATTTACTTGAAATTAAAACTATATGCTTGACAATAGGGTGATATTGGAAGAAGACATTATAACTTGATCCTCGCAAGGGTTGTATACAGTTAATTGCTCAAGTTAGGCCTTTAAACAAAATAGATATGGCAAAATTTTTGGTTTCAAACACGTTCAAAACGATTACGATTCAATGCGATTGCCCCGGGTCATTGTACAATAAAAAGCTAATAACATACGTACTGAACAGGCTTCCTTGGGGTGAGAAGTACAAAGCGAACTTTTGCGTTGTCACGTACGTCAACGTGAACCTCAACGCTTTCAAAGTTAATAACATAGAAGGCAAAATTACTGAATGATGATTGGTCAATGAAGAGGGTATTTTTTCTTAGTTTTGCTGGTGAAGAGGGCGAAATTACTCGCTCACGATTGGTCCTCAGATTGCCTAGCAACAGCTTATGCTATCTAGAAATTGTTGAATTCTTGAAACAATGGCGTCTCGTTTTGAGGTAGTTGACGGTCGAGGAATCTATCAAAGAATTAAAAGAGACGAGGGAAAATGAAACCACAAAGAAAAGCACGGAATACTGGAAGAACGTTTTTAAAAAGTGGGCGAATGAAGACTTCCAAGCAAATTTAGAAGAGTACGAGAGCGATGTACTCGAGCAAACACTGCCGCAGTTTTATGCCGAGTTACGAAAAGACAACGGGGATGACTACCAGCCTGATTGCCTGAAAGTAATGCGGGTATCTTTGAAGAGATATCTAGAATCAAAAGCATATCGAAAGTCTATCATCCGAGACAGGGAGTTTCTTAACTCCAGAAAAGCCCTCGAAGGGAAGGTCAGGAAACTGCGAGAGCAGGGCAAAGGAAAGCGACCAAACCGATCCAGAAGTTTGACAAAAGAAGAGAAAGAAGTCCTTTGGCAGAACAGTCAGCTTGGAGCGAGCACTCCACGAGCTCTACTTAACACCATGTGGTGGCTGCACACTCAGCACTTTGGCCTACGAGGGCGACAAGAACAAAACCAAATGAAAGTTGAATATTTCACTCTACAACGCGACGACGACGGACACGAATTTCTAACTTTTGCCGAAGGTCCAACTAAGAGGACACAGGGAGGACTTAGCGTGAAAACCAGACTAGTTACCTCCAAAATGTTTGCCAGAGGGAATAAGGAAAGGTGCCCCGTCATCTTGTTTAACCTATACCTGGAGAAGAGACCAAACAACGTGAGGAAAAGCGGTCCGTTTCACCTCACTGTCATTGTCAAGCCATGCAGTTTCAAGGGTTTGGTACAAGAAAATCCCAATGGGAAAGAACGTCTTAAACACAATCATGAAAAACATGAAAGAAAACTCACCGCTGAAGGATCTGTGTCCCGAGAAGAATTTGACCAACCGTAGTGCAGGAAAAACCATGGTGAAGAAGCTGAAAAGTTGTGGTATCCCAAAGTATGAAATATAGGATATTACAGGTCACGCACCTGCCAAACGGGCTGACGATTATGACTCAGGAAAAAAACGAGAGCGGCAGATCATTTCACGAGCCATTGACAGCACTGGTCCTGTTCCCTTAAGAGTTGTTTTAAGTCAGCTTTAATTACCCGGCAAAGTCCCTGCAGTCACTGCTGTCACTGCAGCGTCACCTTGAAGCCGAGAATGATGCCGTTCAGGAGAGCATAAGCGATCTAAGGCGAGGATACAAGCGTGTCTTTATCGAAGAATTAGATTCTTTGCGATCTGAAAGCGTTTTGAAAGTTTTAACTTTGTTTTAAAATGCACTAACTTTATGTTTTCAAAGTTGAAAGTCTGGTTGTCAATGTCCTGTTATCTTTGTGCGAAAAGAAAATTTCATTTGGCTCAGTCGGGCGTTTGTTAGTCGGGAGCGCATTCAGAAATTCAGTAATTTTTCCCTCTATTCCATTAACAAGTAATAGCGATGGGTCCACGTAAAATTAACAATTAATATAACTTGTCTTTTCACAAGTTGCTGAAATTGAAAACAGGCGTGATATTAATCCTAATTTTACTCGGCCTCATTCGATTACCTATATAGAAATACTCAGTTTTCTAGTCCAGTCCGCGTTCGTAGATTCACGATCACTTCATCTTTTTCACGGCCGCAAAAACTATAGTTTCTCCAAGAGGTTTTATACAGAATATCGTAAATGTCCTACACACTCGATGAAAGCAGTATTTTGCCTAGTATTTTGGTGTTTTGCGATCATTTCTCAAGTTCCAAGCAGACTTCCAGCACGCTTCCAGCATTTGAGCCAGGATTTGATAGAAACCAGACGTGCAAACGAATGTCCACGTACGAACATGAGTTCTCGTCGCTCAGTGGATAGAGCGCCCGCCCGGTGTTCGGGAGGTCATGGGTTCAATTCCTGTCGGGGACTCAGAATTTTTCTTTGTCCCATGCTCGTGTCATGTTGATTAATTCACCTTCACATGCCTATCTTTTTCGTCAATTACTACTCTGCAGCTTCTTGCCGATATGGTATTTATATCGATGGATTTAAAGTCTCTAAAATCGTTGAAAGGTCATGCTGATTTCCGTTGAAGTCTCTTGCAAACTTCTCTGGGTCTAAAGTCCGAAGCCTTGATCGGAACGTGAGCAAACAAAGGGAAAGGAATGTGCTCTTGGTTTTTCCAGACGTTAGTGGGGGAGGAAGATTGCGTGACGAGCACAAAAAGGCTTCTGCGTACGAGGCTACACCATTACCATACGTACATCTTTTATACCGGAAATTCTTGTTATGGTCAATTGACAGCTGTCAAAACAAGGTATCCACTGACCAGTATCACGTAAACATAGCATGGGCTCAGGTTTGGAGCCCAGATACTGGTTTTCGATTTGTTCGCGTGCTCAAGCCAGGTTTTCACTCTGAAGGTGCAGAAGGAGGCACGTAAACGGCAATTTTTTCGCGCGAATTAATCTCTAGCGAGTTGTTTACTTTTCTTCCGAGATATTCCTTGCACAATTGTCTCTTGGAAAGCCCCTGTTAAGTTCTTAACTGGAAAAAATTGTGAAAACACACGCTAAACAATTGCATGCTAAAAATTGATCATTTCAAAGGAAAACTTTTTTTTTCCTTTATGGTTAACGTATTGCAATCAGGAGCTCCGCTCTTAGGTTTGGTTAAATCTATACCTTAACTCGCGCCTAGTGATAATAAAGTTTTGGCAAAACATCAATTAGCTTTCAGTCAATTCCCTGAGATCGTTGCCAGTTTTGTCTTTTGTCTACATTTTGTTTAGACTGTTTGTCACTGGACGAAAACAGTTACACTCACCTGAAACAACGCGTTCCAGTGTTATACCGAGGAAAATCACCCAAGTCACTTTTATTTTCTCGTATACACACGATCCTTGGAGTAGCAACAGCATCAGTCGACGAACCAAAGTCAGGCTATATAAGACACTGGTAAAGCCAGTCTTGATGTATGGCTGCGAGACGTGGAAAATGAATAAAAGTGATGAGAATAAAATCGACGTCTTCCAAAGCAGATGTCTTAGACGGATATTTAAGATACGCTGGTAAGAAAGAATTACAAACAAAGAAGTCCTGAAGATGGCTGAGATGAAAAACCTCAGTGAGGGCGAGCGAAAGAGAAGATGGAAATTCATCGGTCACATCATGAGGAAAGATCCAAATAATGGCTGCAGAACTGCATTAACCTGGACCCCAGAAGGGCGGCAAGAACGGGGTAGACCAAAGACAACATGGAGGAAGACAGCAGAGAGAGAAAGGGAAAAAGCTGCATGGAAGAACTGGAGTGAGGTACAAATCGCAGCGGCTGACAGAGCTGGTTGGCGGGATTGTGTTGAGGCCTTATGTGCCACATGGCACGAAGAAGATAGGTAACAGGTAACACACGATCCTTGTCCATTGTCCTTAAAAAACTGGACGCGATTGAAACAAAAATCGACAACCTTGGAAGCTATGTCAAAAACGTGGACGCTAAAGTAAATGCGTTAACTACGAAAGTGGAAACTCTGGAGGCGACAACAAGAAATGCAGTGAAGTCTATCGAAGAGCTCGACAGAGGATTGGCGTTCCTAAACAGCGAGGTCGAAGGGCTAAAGAAACTGGAGAAAGACTGCAACGCTCTCAGACAAGAGGTTCTCTACATGGGATTTTGCCAAAGGAGGGAAAACGTTCGTTTTTGCTCATGGATGACGTAATTTACTTCATCCATGAGCTTAGTAGGCAGTCCAATGGCACTCACTCACTCACTCGATTCTGATTAATTTATTCATTAAATCCGGATTAAACATTTTTCTCCTACCTCCCCTGCTAAGTATTGTTTTTGTCTCGAGGACTTCTGGACATATGTCTGACTGGTTTTATCGGGGTACTACAAAGGCGTGATTGTTGTCCAACAACATGGCGTAACACGGCACGGAGGTCGAAGATGGTTTTTTGTTCGATCTGTAAACAGGGATTCCTTCGTGGGCTGAAAAATGGAAAGTTTTTACGCTAAGGAACTCTTGCTATGACAAATCGACAATGAAATCCTGTAAGCGACGATCCTTGCATCGAAATCTTGAAAGCTACAATGTCAATCGACCGTAGTCCGTGGACAAATCGACGGAATCGTTTAAAAATGTCTTAATGTCACCTGAAGGAGGAATGAAATGAATGCCGTGTTATCTGGAAGCTACGGTAACCCTTCTTGTTGTATCGTTTTTTTCTTTAAAAACCATGTCTACAGGAGCACTTTTGCGTACTAGTAATATTAGATTCTTTCGTTCGGAAACTGTTCGATTCCGAAAGTAGTCATCTGACAAAGCAAATGGTTTTCTTAACACGAAAGAACTGACGTATGCCATTTTGTGTCATTGTTAGCGGAGCTCCGGCGGCCCCAAGGGCCGCCAAGCGGAGCCCCATACCGATATAGGGAAGAAAAGGAAACCCATGAATTGATTTTCTCATGGTTATCATGGCCAGCGGTATTGCTCGTGGGCGCGTACGCACGACGGCGACGACGACGACGGAGTCGCGCAAGATGGCGGCCATACTCCAGCTAATAGGTTGACAGAGACATGCACCCTTGGTTTGTAGCGGGAGAATGCCATTTTTCTTTGCGGGATGTTTAAAGAAAAACGACAGCGGAGGTTGGTCTAATATTTTTAAGACAGGGTTCCACTGAAACAATAAACAGAAAGCAAGGATTAACAGGCAAAGAAGCAGCGAAGAAGATTGCGAAAAAGACTGAGCGGGACAGCGCTGGGGAAGGAGGCGAGACAGTACTGAACAATGCCGTGAATTATAGCTAGTCAAGGGCTAAAGAAAGGAAGTGAAATAATACCGAACAATGTCGTGAACCAAAGCTAACGAGGGCTATAGAAAGGAGGCGAAAGTACCCGACAGACTGATTCAGAAGACTGCCGAACTCCCCATGGCCAAGTTCAAAATTCGTGCGAACGTGATGCTGTGCAGCCGTGCAAGGTCAGGTGATGAAGAAGACAAATCAAACGTACCCGAGTGTTTTAGAGAAATTTCAAAACAGTAAACGAAGCGGAAAGAAGTGGTTGATTCGTTGTTCTGTCGAAAATATAACTTCAGTTCAGTCTTCACAACTTTTGGTGCAAGTTTCTGCCTGGAAGATTTACACTGGCCGAACTGAATTGCCAACTTGCGGTAAGTGACTTTTGTTGTTGCGTTTGCTATGAAAATTAACAAGTTGCCTCGGCGATAGAAGCTTATTTTCAATTGGAATCCATTAAGAGTCTTCCTTATTTGACGCCATGCTGTAAGAGATTTTAAAAATTGCATCGTTTTAATTTCGCTCGTCTCTAAACAATAACACGTGGGTCGCTTTGGAGGTTGCTGTAAGTTGTAAACAAAATAAGTTTTCTGTCGATTTTCGTCGTCAACTTAAGCTTATAACCTCACGTCTAAAAATAAGCTTAACCAAAACCGTACTTGTAAACACGGCCGGGTGAGTTAGTTAGCACTGCCGCTTCGTAGACTGCCAAAATTTCTTCTTCTGTTGTTGAAAACCAAGAAAGGTCTACAAACCATTTTAAGCCGAAGCGAACAGGATTTGCTAAATTTACTTTTGTTCCTATGTGAACATTTGCATATTGTGATTACAAAGTACGGAGATTTCCTCGTTTTGTTAGTTCGATTTATTCGGTTTGGCGAAATGCTTTTGTGAATTCCGAGGTTAATTTGGTTGAAGACTGGTAAAGCTAATGCCAATAAAATGACTGCAGAGCTAAATTAAGCCGTCGGCAAAAATACAGACTCTCAGTAATATTCAAATTTAAGCGTGAATAATTTTTAAACTTTAACACCGCAAGCTTAAACGAATTTTCTTTATCCTCTCTTTTATTCGGTCACCTTTCATTGAGAAGGGATTTGCTGTTGATACTCGAGCTCAGATGTAGTGATATGCATCTTGTGTTTATAATGTAGATTTCCTCGTTTTATTTTGTTGTCTGTCCAATCAATTCGGTTTGGTGAAATGCTTATATAGTCCAAAATGTCGAGTAGACGATTATGCATGGCAATCCTGTCTGCAAATAAAGCCCTGCTTTGATTTTGATTGGCTATTTCATTTTGTGTCCTTGTTTTTGGTTGGGGGTACATGGACCCTATTTTCTTAATAAGAGGTTATTCCCCAATGCGGTATTTACACTTAATATGGAAATGTTCCTAAAAAGTGAGGTGGTACTAATTAATTCGGTAAATTGAACAGTGTGATAGAAGTTCTTGCCCTGACCATTTCTCGGTAACAAGAATAACTTTTACATACATATATACACAATTTAGTTGGAGAGAGCATTCTCCTATCTCCACTCTCTCTCTCTCTCTCTCTCTCTGCTCTCTTCTCCACACTAATTTTTTATTAACTAACTTATTAAATGAATGTCACTGACTGCTTTCTTTGTTGTGCATGCATACTTTTTTGCTCGTCGAAGAAAGTTTCAGTTTCTTCCTGGCTGTACAGTTTCCTTTCTCCCGATCCTGTACCAATTCGTTTGTGATATAACTTTGTGAATTCGCTATTCTCCTTAAATTTTATCTCATCAGGTTGATAGAATGCACTCTCAGAGTGTTCCATCATTGTCTTCAGTAGCTACAATTTTCCGGAAAGAAGCAATAGTTTTCTTAATTTCCTTTTACTTTGTTTTAGGACTTTTTAGCATGCCTGTAATTGGCCCATGGGCATTACGGGAGAATAATTTTCAAGTAAAGAATTACATTCATTTTAGTGTTGAGTATTTTAAATTGTTATGAATTAGGCATTTATTTTTATTTTTTATTTTTTTTTATATTTTTTATTTTAGTCGCACGCAATGTTTTATGATTTTACCGAGGTATACCATGTAAATATAAATAATTCGCTGGAATTGGCCAATCAGAGTGTGCATTATATCGGCTTTAAACACAAACCATATATAATAAATGAATTGTATGTGAATGATATTTTTATTACAGAGTAACTGGACAGGGCAAGAACTTCTCCTTCTTTTGTGAATTTATATACTAATTCCTCTCAGTGCTGTCAAAATGTCTCAGGAACCTTCATTTCTGATAACCCGTACGAAAATGGAAGCCCTGTAAAATGACTGCGATTTGGCTCATCGTTGACTGGAAGCCTTTTTGCAGCCGATTAGCAGTGAAATGACAGGCATTTAACAGAATTCAGCAAAAACTGCTAGCTGCACTGTGACTGCACCGAGCTATGATCTTCAACAGCCACGCTCCAGTTATTTACCAGCCCAGCTTTTGCTGTTGAATGACTGTTGTTTGTCTTCTGATGCAATTAGTAAGTCGCCATACAACCTTACGTTAAATATTAATTTGTGTCCACCGGTGAGGCTGTAATCCGAAATAACCCGTTATAATTATACGACTGCAGTTTGGCTTCTCGGTCTTCTCGCGTATAGCCACAGATATACGCATGTAATTATAAACGAACCGCTACATAAATGATCGAGCTAGCGAGACACAATGAATCTGCACGACTGATAAAACTGTATACGTTCGCAAGCTTGCAAATAAGAGACGACGAAATAGCTGTTGAGCTCTCTGCTTACCTTTATTTCAGCCTGATTCATTTGTGCACATTTGAATTTAATGCCTTCGATCTTCAGAGTTGAGCTGAATTAGCAGTAAAAGTGTTTCCAAACCGCAGTCAAATACAACAATGAACGCTTGTGTTCAGCAGTAAGCTTACCGTAGATCCGTTGCGCTAGAAGCACGCGGTAAGAAATGGCGCAAACCTTCGATTGCTATATCTGAAGTTTATTGGTCCCTTTGAAAAACCAATCATGGAACACGTTCTAAATTCCCATTTCAAGCTTGAGTCACGAAATGATAAGCCACGTATGGCGGTATGCTTGCTTTCCAAATGATCCGAAAGGTACTAGAAAACTGTAACTCTCTTTCCTTTAAAATGCGAAACTAACATGTGCTATATGCAGGCGATGTAAATTAACAGACATTTTTGTTTTTGTTTTTTTCTCGTCGCGCAGGAGTCTCTACGGACACTCTATAGCCTGCGAACGCAGATACATTTCCAGTTGTCACTTCGAGAAGCGACAACAACAGTGGCAGCACCAACAACAGCAAAGGAATCCTCAACCATGGCAACAACAACAGCAGCAGAATCTACAACCATACCAGCAACAACAACAGCAGCAGAATCTGCAACCATACCAGCAACAACAACAGCAGCAGAATCTGCAACCACACCAGCAACAACAACAGCAGCAGAATCTGCAACCATACCAGCAACAACAACAGCAGCAGAATCTGCAACCATACCAGCAACAACAACAACAGCAGAATCTGCAACCATGGCAGCAACAACAACAGCAGCAGAATCTGCAACCATGGCAACAGCAGCATAATCCAAAACCATTGCAACAGCAACAACAACAACAACAAGGGCAGCAGCAGCAGAATCCACAGCACCTTCAGTTGCATCAACAGCAGAAACCACAACAAAGGCAGCTGCAACCACAGTAACAAATGCCGGGCCATCAGCCAACAGAAGTACAAGTGAATAATGCTTCTGTACCGCACCTTGATCAACCACCGCCTCCAACTTTTGATAAGCAATCTGGCCAGACTACACCGGAAGTTCATGACCTGACTGACCTCCATTCCTACTCAGATTTGTCACTTAATGCTTCCACTTCTTCTTTGAATTCCTCTTTGTCACCTACTATTTACAATGCAGTGCATCTTGCAGATGACTTGACCGATCTGGAAAATGATAATAGCTTTGATATGGACATGGCAATGGATTCAGACTGCCAAAGCTGCCTTGACAAGGACGCTGAAATCAGACTGCTCAGAGAGGAAGTAGATGAGCTTCGTTATCTAGGTATGGTCAGTGTTATTATTTCTCAGTCAGGACTGCAATATTACAAACTTGAATACCATGTATATTGAATCATTTTTGATATAGTAAAAAGCATAATAATATTGAAAGGTTGCAGAAACTTTTCGACATCATGTCCAAATAAAATTTGTGGTATTTAAACAATTGCTAAACTTCTAAAAAACCTAGTCAGGTACCACTTATGAAAATTCCCAGCATCACTTAACTACACTAATGGTTTGTTTTCCAAATCTTACTTATGTTACAGTTCCACCTCCTCAAGTACTTGAATATCTCCAGAAAGTTACTGATGGTTTTAAAGTAAAAATGATGAGACTTGTTTGGCAAATGAATTGCATCTTGGTGTAACTTAAATGTTAATGCAATCAATTAATTCTTTGTTATCTTTATTTCCCAAGGGTGAAACACAACATTTCACGTCAACACCTTTAGTGTCAAAAAATGAGAAAATAAAGTCCGCCTTTACGGCCCAAAACATGTGTCTGACTGGAAGTGCTTCCCAAGGCCAGGTAAGGCTTATGAATTGTAAGGTTAAGATACTTGGCAAAAGTTTTTATTCGCCAAGTTTGACGGATGTAGCTGGGCTAGAAAGTGTTCAGTTAGGTTTTTAATTTCCCATACATTTGTTTATATTTTTTCCCGCAAATTGACGCGGTTCGCGGGAAAATTATAGACAAATGCATGGAAAATTAAAAACGTAACTGAATGCTTTCTAACCCAGCTACAGTACTTCAAACTTGGCAAATAAAAACTTTTGCCAAGTATCTGAACCTTACAATTCATAAGTTGTCCAGAATTCGATTTTTGTAAAAGATACTTGCCGTCGGATTCCCATACAAACACTGTAATTTCTACCCGCTTTGCCTACTCGTCAAAACCGTGATAAGGCCTATTCCTGATCAGTTTTTCTTCCAAGGTTGCGAAGTTGTTTGCGAACCACATCAGCGAATTTCTGATCTTTACCAGGCATAATGATCGGTATTATCATCCATATGGAGCTGTCAGATGGTGCGTGAATTAGGTCTGGAGGGTGATAGATAGCCGAGTTGATAAGCTTCTCTGGATATTTTAATTTAAAAAATATACCCTTCAAGTTCTTACTTTGTTGCGAAAGGAACTCTGGTGTAGAAGACAAGCGTTTTGCATGGTCTAGCATAGTTCTCAGATTGAAGTGAAATTTGTACCTGCTGTCGACATGACACTCAAGCGGACTTGATACGCGCGAAACGTTTTGTTTTAATTTAAGCAGCGCCAATCATGTTTTATGGCATTCTGTATTTCTTCTTTTTCACACTTCTATTTTCATATATATATCTTTATGTTAATTTTTTTCATATTTCACTTTTGATAACGATGAAATGAAGTCATCGAATCATCAAGTCACTTTTTTATTGCTAATTTTCTTGTTTAAATAATAATAATAATAATAATAATAATGATTGAAGCAATGTTGAGCAGCTCGCAATAATTGAGGAAATGTTGAAACGATATGACCCAATGGTATTCTGGGTAGACTACCTTGGTAGGGTTAGCATTTATCCTTTTATAAATAATCAAGATACTTTCTTTCTTTGAGAGCCTTAAGAGCATGATTTATGCGACCTGTCTTATTATCATGTTAATTCTGTCACAGATGACAATTATTTTTCCCAATTTCCCAGCAAATATTTGGGTTGCATCGTTAGTGGTTTATGCTTTTCGTGGGTCAATGATTCTACAATCAGGTTTATATAGTAATTATCATTGTTGTGTTATCTATTCAGGGTCAACACCATGATCTATTTTCTCCTGGAAATGGGAAGCAGGAGCTTTATACTGGAGCAGGTGTGTACGTCCCCTGTGTAGAGCTCCATCACATCCATGACAGGGCTGGATTTAATCCAGCGGACATTATCACATCCATGATGTCACTTTTATTCACCGAAGAGGAACTGGCCACCTCAGTACCCTTTCGGGAGAAAGCTCAAAAACCAAAGGGAAAGTTCTGCAACAGCAGCTATTACATGCAATTATAGGTAAAAATAATTTGATATGTCATCTTAAGTTAAAATAAGATCCAGAGGAGCTCTGTCAAGGTCTGTTTAGACAGTTTAATTATAACTTGACTTTATTACTCATGAATCAGCTTTCTTCGTAGCTGAATATTATTATTGGATAGCAAGACTTCTCAATCTGATCAGCGAATTAACGTAAAATAATGGTCACGTCTGCACAAGCACCATACAAACTGTTCATGTATACAGCAGCAGTTTTAATGATTTAATGAGCACTTCTCATTTCTTATCTGTCTCTTTTCTTTGTGTTATAATTTTTCAGCTTATGCGAAGAAATGCCATGCCCTGTGGCAGAAAGAAAACAAACTGTCCAAACCACAAAGGGTGTATGACTGGAACAAAATTGTTCGTAACAAGTGCACTTCAGCTGCAAGGAAGGCAAAGAAGGAGCTCAGCTTCAGCTTTAATGCTAGTCACGGATGCAGCTAAGTGAACAGTAATACATGTATATTAGTTAAACTAGTAGCATAGCAAGTGTTAGTAACTTGACATGTAAACACTTAAACTAATGCAGCATAATCCAAAAAAGAAATCAGAAAAGAGTGATATTTTCAAGCAGCTCTTAAAACACTCTAAGTTTATTTATAGGTATATTCGTTTAATATACTTAATGGTACGTTTTTATTAACACAAGTTGGTTTTTGAATTTAAAACTTTGGCCGTGAAAATGGCAGTTGCTTTTCAAACAAAATACCGCATGATAAGAAAAATAATATCACTCTACAAGTCAAAAATGCAAAGTTTATGTAAGTTTCAAGTTAGGATCTATGTTAATGATACTGGCTGTATTATATAATTAAATGCGCCTTCGTGATTAAGATATATTAGTTATATATTTGAGCCAAGATAGTAAATATAGAAATATCTGAAACGCCTGAAGCTGAGCTTCTTTTTCCCAGCTCCTGATATATGCAGCTGCATTTGTTGCAAACAATTTTGTTCCATATAAATTTACTTTACAATTTGTATTTTTCTAGTCAATTGCAAAAGAAAAATAAATAAAGTTTTTAGCTGGAACAGATCCATGCTTTATAGGGTTCAATTATTATTCATCTGAGTTTCATTTTATTTAACCCCATGACTCCACGATATATAAGATCCAATTTTACATAAAAGTTATAAACAGAAAACATGTCAAATACATTTGACTGTTTATCAGCTGCAAAAAGGCTTGAACAGTCAAAGGTAAGTCAAACTGCAGACCTAGTATTTATCGCAGGACTTCCTTAAAGGCCCATGGTTTTAGTGACAGTTGCAGTCAAAATGCAGTCGATAAGCTGTGAGCCAAGTTACAGGAAATACCATGAATTCCTGAACTTTCTATCAAAAAACTGAATTGACTGCATTTTGACTGCCTATTAAATTTGACTGCAGAATGACTGTATTATGACTGCATGAGCAGTCATACAAAAGCTCATTGAATAAACTGACTTGGAGGTTCAGTTCTGCAACCCATCCTGTTTGTAGTAATATCATAGCTGCAACATTGTGACAGATACACTGCATTACATTATTAAGAAACATATTAACTAATTATTTGTAAGTGCCTGTTAAATTAATCAGTTTTTCTTAGAGATAATTTACTCCTGGTTTATTTAAATAATTGGCTTTTTGGCTTTAAAATGATATTTATTGAGCTTTTAAATCAATTTTGTGATAATCTGCATTGGACATGGCATAAATTGATATTTTGCCAACACGAAATGGAGAACTGGGTCTTAAGCAGAGTTGCAGGATCAGCATTTTTGTAGAAAGAAAGGGTTGAGAAATTTGTGACATTCTACAGACAGCCTTGCCATTCGCAATGTCCAATAAGGTTGATTTGTTCCTTTCTGTTGTAGAAATAGTGTTCTCTAATTTATAAATTATTTCAATCTGTTGTTTAAATGATTGCCTTATAACCCCATGTCTGGCTTTGGTGCATGTAGGATATTGATGTATTTTTTTCCATTTTGCTGTAAATTATCTTAAGTGATGTGTCAATCAAAACATATCTTGGATATGCTGGGCTCTTCTGACAAATGTACCTATGCCTGATAACCTTGGAGTGCATTTGGTTGTGTAGTACATAATATAATTTCCTCTTAGCTTACTGATAATTCTTGGTATAATTTAATCATAGCAAAATTAATTAATGGAACCCAATAACAGCTCTTGTAGTCCACAATGCCAGTCGAGAAAAAGAACAAATCACATTGAAATTGAATAATAAAATTATTATTAGAAGCCTTTGCAAGTATTCATGATCAGCCAAAAAAAAATATCGTAATTACCGTTTATGTGAGGGTGATTTTGCTTATTGCAAACCCTTCGAGCAGGAGCAGACTCCATACAATAGCGAAGATGGCTAAATGTATCTTTGGGGACAAGTTAGAAAACAAAACTTTCCAACTTTTCACATATGTATACTGTTTTGGTATTTTTGTGAGATTACATTTGGTAGAGATTCAGGGACTGAGTATATTGTAACCACTGCATTTCAATCAGTCCCCACAACAAAAAAATGTGTAAACTTCTTTTGTTTGGGAGTCCCCATGTTAACTAAGGAAGAATATAATGATTAATAACAATGCCTTGTCTTTCTGAATAAGGTAGGAAAGAACAAGAAATGCCACCAAAAAGCACAGAAGACAGTTCTGTTATGTGATCAAGATTTTTGGTGGCTTCCCAGGAATCCTTGGAATCATGGCTCTATATTTCATAATCACACCATCTTTCGATCTGCTGATGTAATACTAGTTCCGGCTGAAACTATTAAATCATTCGCAATTTACCTCATACATGTTAGACTATTTTCATTAGTAACAACATTCTGAAAAATAACGGAGGAGCTCCGCTTTTAGGCTGGCCTAAATCTATATATTATATTTCTCAGCACAACTCAAGTTAGCAAGGTTGGTGTTGTGGTTTATTATATCCATGTACAAAACAAAACAAAATACATGGCTCATAAATATTTCCATGGAAATGGTCTTTATTACATAAGCCTGACCAAGAAAGAACCAACCAGAATGCTTGAATTTGCCGCGGGACTACCTTGCGATATGTTACAGTAGTTACAGTGTACATCCCTTGTGAGAAAACTTTAAGAATTCCTAGGAATTCCTAGGAATTTCCTAAGAATTCCTAGGAAAAAATTCCTAGGAATTCCTAGGAATCTAAGGTGTGAATTTTCACGGTAATTTGGACTCGGAATTCCTAGGAAGCTAGGAATTCCAAGTTTACATAGAGCTGACTTGGAATTCCTAGGAATTCCGAGGAATTCCAACACAAATATACTCACTTTGAAAATTCCTTAAAATTCCCAAAAATTCCTAGGAATTTCTGAGAATAACTTTGAATTTGTAGGATTTTTTGAGAATAGGTTGGAATTTTTTGGAAAATCTGAGAAAAACTGGGAATTTTGTATCATTTGTAGGCTAGACAAAGTTTTGATGATTAATGCCCGGCATTAAAATAGCAAATAAAGTCACTGATATCACATCAAACAGGTTTTAAATTAATGGTTTATAACATCGGCTTTCATGAATTTAAACATAAGAATAATTATCCTGTTTCTTTTTCATTACATCAAGAATCAAAAGTAAAACTGAAAACAGATATGAAGGTCAACCTTTTACATGTTTGATAAAAAGAGAACTTTTTCAGAGAATTTACTTACTTTTTTGGTTTACAAATCCAACAATTTTCCATACACAAGATTTTAGCTTAAATTATTGTTATTATGTGGAACAAATCTGGATTTTCAAGATTGTAAGGAATCAATGATAAGAACAAAACTGAAACATTCCTTAAAATTTAAAAAGGCTGAGTTGGGCAAACTTAGCTGCTGTTCAGTTATTTCTGTTGATTCTACAGCTTCTTTTGTTGCCCTCTAATTAGGGTGTCAACAGCTAGCCTCTTCATCTTCATCTTTGTTGTATGACACCTAAAACAAAATTTAAAAAATACATTACATTGTGATATATATGAGGTACTGTAAGACTGAGATCCAAATATTTATGTGCTCACAATTTAATACATGCAGCTAATTAAGACCTGACTGTAAGCTGGTTGAAATGTTAAAAGAGAAGACTTGATAATTGTGGAGGTGCTTGTATACTATTGATAAATATGTTACACAAATCTTGAGCTTACAGCAGATTAAATCAAGGTTTTCCTTCTTCTATAAGTGTATCAACAACTCTCGAATTGGAGGATATATATCACGGTTTTAATAGCCAAATTTAAACATTAGAAATATTAAAAGACATTTAAGACATTAAAGGAACATTTAAATAATAGAGCACACACAAAAGAATATACGGATAGACGAAAATTGAAGATCAACACGGATTGCCATAGAGTTGGGCTGAAACACACAGGAGACATATCAAACTCATGCATACTGTGGCTGCCTCGTTGGAGTTTTTGTCAAGAACTTTGACTGGGATCAGAGAGAACTGCTATATTTGTTTCGTTTGAACAAGTGTGGCGAGAGAAACGACTTGTTATTCGCAAATCAAATTGTTTAGGCACGCACTCTGGGCAACGGTAACCTAAATTGTTTCAACTTTGTTTTAGCCAGAATTCGTTTCATGCCATGACTGAGTGACCCACTCGTGTATGATTCGTGATGATACAGTTCATTCAAAAGCTTTTGTCTCAATACAAGAATTTACTTTGTATAATATAAGGTTACTTGAATTCGATTACTCACCAAATATTTTTGTGCCCTTTGAATTTTTCCCCGTTGAAACATCCACAGAAAGACTTTCTTTTAGCTCCAAATCTTCGCCAAGAATAACTTGTTTCTTGTTAATGACACTCACGCTGTTTTCTTCTGGTCACAGGACCGTAGCAAAAACCATTTTGATATAATTTTGGAAGTGAAATCTACTAAAACGCACGAGCGATCAACCGTTAACGCTGAATTCAAAGATGGGCGCCAAAAGAGAATGAATAACGCGATCTTTGTCACGTTCAGTCACGAGGACAGTCACATGAAAATTCGCGTGCTCTGATTGGTTCAGTTGATCAGTTGAGGAGAGAATGGAAACTGGAGAAGAAGGAGAGAGAGACTGGCAACGAGGTTGCCGAACCAGTCGCTTTCGATGGCAAGTCTGTTTCCCTTTCCACGCTGTTTTGGTGGTCTTTTGAAAGATGGGTGTTGCTTCAAAGGGAAAAAACTACACAAAATTTTTACGAAGAAATCAAGGAGGAAAATGGAACGTACTTTAACTGGTTGATCTGTTCCCGACGGTTGTCAAGATAACAAAGGATCGTGAGGCACTTAAATCAAGTTCACTGCAAAGGTTAAAGCAATCCAATTTTATAGGGATTTTCTGTTATGATAAGCTATAATTGTAAATAAATCAAACGAAGCAATGCATTGTGTGCTCTTTAAAAGCCCCAAAAGCCGAAATTCGCCTAAAAGGTCTCAGATCGACCTGAGGAAACGAGATAAATTCTGCGAAATAAGCTTAAGCTTGTTGTGTTAGTCCACCAAGTCTATTTTGAGAGCCCACGTGTTTCAACACCCAGTCAGCACAATGCAGCAAGTATAAATTTGCAATGTTTGTCATTTTTGCCTTTGAATTATTTATAAGGATTAACATGAGATGAGATCTATGGTCTTTTTAATACATCAACATGTAGGTTTTTTTATTTGCATTGTCATTTATTTATGTCAGTTATTTATTTGTTTCCCATTGACTCATAATCTTTTTGATTCTTTTGATTTTGTTGTGTCATGAATTAAAGTGACAGCGAGGACAAGGAAATACAAGAAACATATTGATGATCCCACTATACCCATACCAAAATCTACAAGATTCGACCACATAAATCACTTATAGCAGTCTTCACAGGCCAGTTGACGTCATCTCCCTGTCTTGCATCCCTTTTTCCTGGAGATCATTTCCAGCACCATGAACAGAACACCTCAGAGTTTTCGGCTCACCTGAGTGAGATGGCTGTTGGCAAAAATGTTGTGGATGACTTTGATGGATTATGGAGTGAACCTTTATGCAAGAATTGAAGCTTCACAGAAGCATTTGAGGAAATTGAGTTGCCTATACCTGAAAAGACTTCAGAAATACCAATTGATGTAATACACAACAACTCTGATTAGTCCACAGACAGTGATTCAGATAATGATGTTGAAGTTTCAGTTCTGACTCCTCAAGTCTGACACTGATGGCCATTCACTGGACTCCCCTGATGAAAGTGAAACTAATGGTTCCCAAGAAAAAAAAAAACATTTTCTGCCAAAGAATATGCCTGTATGGCTATTCTGGCCTTAATTTCAAGACATTGTATGACAATGAGAGGCTGCTAGAGATATCCTTGTTTTAATGAAACTACCAGTAATTTGTCCAGAGAATGTCACAGAACACTTTTGTACAGCAAGTGTGTGGAAACTGTGAGCTTTTCATTTATGACATCTGTGAGAGATGTCTTCCTCTTTTTCCTAAAGTCATAAAGGATCAAGTCAAAAATTGTTCAACAGTGGGCTGTGATGGGTATGTGTGTGAATCTACAATTATATTAAATATATACATGCATATATATACTTTTGGTTTTATTGAAATTGTAAATAATATATATTCATTTATGCTGACAGAATTTGTTGCTTAATCTATTTATCAAATCTAAGAGCATCCATTTTTCTATCAGTTAAACTCCAGGTGTTTGATTTAAGGGTCCATACGGGCACATATACACTAACAAATCATGTTGGATCTAAAAAGCAATGTTATCAGTGCTATAGTTTTATGTTGAGTTGTCAGACTTAAACTGGAATTAATGTACATTTGTTTGGAAATAATTATCTTGGAGCTTGACAACAATAAAAAGGTATGGAACTCCAGAGAAATGATCGTGTTGATTTTTACTAATTTACAGAAACTGATTCATGCACTGAGTTCATCTTTAATTTTGACATTTTGGGAAATTTATAGAGATTTCCAACAATATTTCATGTGTTTCAGCTATTCCCAAAAATTCCTAGATATTCCAAACACATTTTTTAAAACAGCCTGGGAAATAATAGGAGTTCCTACATGTAGGAATTCCCAATAATTCCCAGTCATACTTTTCACTATTCCCAAATATTCCCAGAAATTCCAAGGTCTTGGATAAAGCATAATTTGCATGTCTTGGAATAACTTGGAATTCCTAGGAATTCTCAGGAATTCCTAGGAATTCCCAGACTACTGGGAATTTATTTCGCAGGGGATGTGTAGAGATTACTGATCAAACAGCTGCTGATCTGAACTTTTCATAAACTATGCAACATTCTTCTGTAGGATGGTCACTTCACACGCTTTACACACATTGCTGCCATGTACTCAGAGCTGGTCTGTGTTGGAGCAGATGGCAAGCTGTACCAGTGGAAATGGGAAGGTCCACTACCTTACAGAGAAAAGAGGTATACAATGTACTTAATAAGCGTATTACAAGCAATTCAGATAGGTAACATTTCAAGTATTTTATCAAAATTTGTAATGACATTGAAAGAGAGAACTATGAAGACTTTGTAAGTCACAAGGTTAAAACAAGTGATTGAGTAATTCTTACATGTACATGTACATGTATGTGTGGTCTTGCAAATCCCTTAAAGTGCACCTAACCCCAAAAATTTTTTTTCGCTAGAACGAATCTACTTATTATTTGAAATAGTTCTGCGAAAAATTTTTTGAATTCCGTTAAATCCTCGATTTTCTGTGGCACGACGAAATCTCGAAAATAGCTCCAAAACACCGCCATTTTGTTTCACGACCGAGTTTGAGGAAAATGGGTCCAGCGGCTCTTGTGACGTCTACCCAGGAAGGTTGGACAACTCATTTCCTCTCATTTCCTTCAGGATGGTGCAATACACATTCGAAAAGTGCACAGAAACGCCTTCCAGAGGTGCTATCGGCTGTTGCAGCAATATTCCAGATTTAAAGAAAGATATACCGTACAATTTACTGACGATGATCGGCTAATGGTGCAATAAAGACGTTAACGATGGTTGATTTTGTCGAACCGAAACAAGCGAACTGAATCTGTGAGAACCATTGAAGAACTCTCACTGGAATTTGTTCCGCAGACTTTCGAACGCTATTTTCATAAATTTTCTGCTTAAAGCTAACCAGCAATTTGTAGAAATACTACCTACAACCTATATCTTTCAATCCCGCCGTATTTATAACATAACCGGCAAAGTTGTGTGATCCGGTCATGATCAAGAAGCGTTATACTGATATGTAAATAGATCGCTAACCAACACTTATTTCTCTTTCGATTTAGATGAAAGTCGAAGATTAATCCTCTAGAATTACATGATAACAAAATTATTAGACTCACAGAGTTTTTCGAAGGTTTGGAAATCAGCAGTGCGACAAAGATTCTGTGCAATAGCGTCGAAAATATGACCGCGTAACATTATCTGCGGACCGCTTAGGGAACACATCCTTTTCGCTTGTCCGACGAATTTCACTGCAAACTTTGAGAACAATTTACATTGGTTATTTGGAGTTACGACTTAAAACGTGTGACAATGTGAAATCGGTAATTGTATGAAATGTTTCCTTCCGCCTTGCTTCCCGCAGCTTCAAAAATACAGGTCCAAACAATACGATTTTCAATCGATCGAAGCCAATGTTTTGGAGGTCATAAGTCTCGAAAACTGCAACACGTACGTCGCTCTTATAAACATGAAGCATTCAATAGAAAGTAAAACATCAACTGGATTTAACAGAACTATCATACCTTGACAAAATACATTCTCGCTAAGGACAAATGTAAAAGGACTATAAACACGAGTGGGAATCTTATGTTTAGTTGACGAAATTACCATCCAAAGCAGTCCTTGAGTTTACTTTCCTGCTTTTCGTTTGTCTGCTCCTCCACTTCGTATCTAGCTTTCCATTCCTAATATACAAGCAGCTCGTCGGCAAAGAAGTCTTCCCCTTCGTCGCTTGAAATATTGTAAATTGCTCTCAAAGCTCTAAGCAGTGAGTTCACAGTTGTCGAACGTGCTCGATCGAAGTTTATTTCGGAGCCTTCCGAATCGAAACTTAACTCTGACTTCAGTGACGAAAAAGAAATGATTCTGAGACAAAACTTGGACGTTTTAGTCCCAAAATACATCGGAACGATTAGTTTTGCGTTCTATTTTCTCGAGCAAATACAGAGAGTTGACTGAGGCGCTATTGTGTTTGGTTCCTGGGTAGACGTCATCAGGCACCGCCGCCCCAGACTCCCTAAAACGCGGTCGTGAAACACTTAATCGCGACTTTGAAAGGGCATAGAAAATCGAGGATTCAACCAAATTAAAAAATTTCTTCGCCCAAATGCTTCAAATAGTCTAGATTTGTTTTAGCGAAAAAAAAATTTGGGGTTAGGTGCACTTTAATAAGGTTTTCTTAAACTAAAAACCATGATTGCATTTTCAAGGTGATATTATAAATTTCCAATTGACTTTGTCATTTTATTTTTCATTTTTTCTTTTTTTCACATACATGATATTTAATAATACATGTAGAATAGTCACCCTGAATTGAGGAAATGCGATGCTTGGCCATTCATGTAAAATTAGATTTTGCTTGATTGAACTACATGCAATGTAACTGACTGAAAATTATTCCTTCATCTTAATCAGTCCAGTTATATTAGAGCGGTTTTCAATTGAGTGTCGAAAGTAATTGAACAATTACTTTGGTTTTGGTTTTACTACGGTTTGAGATTGGCTGAGCAGTCTAATTGGTATGCAATTGGTTTGGTTTTGGTTTTACCACACTCATTTGAAAACTGCTCTAATATTAAAATAACTATATTTAATTTGAAGCTGTGTTTAAACTTATTATGACTAATTTCATCATTTATTTCCTGCAGGTTGCTACTTGGATTGATGAAACCCTCAGCTCTATTGCTAGCAAACTGGAACATACAACTCAAGGATTTGCCGAGTTCTCTGGAGACAAAGTTGTAGCCATTCACACATGCTCTCTTTACACTTGTGCCCAGATGTCGTCAGGGGCATTGTACTGGTGGTAAGAGATCAAATCCATGCAAAGCTTTTTTTGTAACCTAATTAGTAAATTCTACAGTCACATCGATGTATTAATTTGCAAACATCAACTGCCCAGAACAGTGTATAGTATATCAATTCTGGTTTCTCTTGGATCTAGTAAACTGTCTGTGTACATATTGCATTTAGGTCGTTACATTACAGTTTAAGCCGTGAAAAGTAAATAAATTAACAGAGGCTGCAGTTAAAAAGTCCTAAAACCTCAGTCTCTAAATTTAATAATTGAAGGGGTGCACAGGATAAGGACTTAAGTGAATGTTAATCTATGTGATGTCAAACTATATTAAGTTTATGTTTCACAGGGGAATACAGGGGAATTTGGAGGGAAAATCTAGCAATTTATCAGAAGCCACTTGGGTTTTTTTTTTCAGGCACCCGTTCAGTTATCTTAACAATAATTTCAGACTTGCTGTACTCAATATTGTATGCAACTGCAAACAGCGTTTGAGAATCATAACACTTTCAACCTCTTCATTCACTTGAACGTGGGAATAACTACATAATGTACTGGTGTATAATATTACCGTATTTTCCAGTGTATAAGTCGACCTTTCAAGACCTAAAAATCAGTCTGAAAATTCACCCTCAACTTATACATGGGTAAAAAACTTGAGATTCACGCACAAGTTAAGTAATTAGCATAATAATTGTCTTTCAATGTTAACAAACATGTAATAAACGGCAGCACAGTTTACAACGTACATTCGCTTAGTGATATGTTTCTCTATATTTGTCTGTCAAATGTTAACCTGAATGTTGTAGATACTCACTGGCTCAATTTTGTCATAAAGAACTGATACTACGATTATCAGTTGAGTAAGGCGGGACGAAAGTTTGGTCACCAAGTTTTAACGTAAAATCGTGTTGTTGTCACGGGCAACTTACCTCGTTTCCGTTGGTAACAATATCAACAGCCGTTGGTCGCCTGTCGCGTCGCCTACAATTTCGCGCGCTTTGCTGTCAATTGACGTCAAAGGCCGACAAGTTGGCAATGGATACGGAGCCAGTTGCTCGTGACAACAACACGATTTTTACGTTAAAACTTGGTGACCAAACTTTCGTCCGCCTTACTCAACTGATAATCGTAGTATTTTTGCTGTAAGTAAAGCTGTAAGGCTGCTCAGAAAACATCTTTCGCATTTCGAAGTTTTCTGCTTAGTAACCTGGCAGGATACGGTCTCGACAGATTTCAAGGCTTGGCTACCAAGTATTACAACGCACGCTTTGCACTTTGTTTATCGAGTCGTTTTGAAAGAGTCCCGAGTTTCTTTGGTGTTTTCCCTGTCTTCTAAAGCCACTTTGTATCTCTACACACTTAAAAAGGTTCATTTGAAATCATCATGTTTGATTTTGTGAGCATTTCACAAAAATTATCGTCAAAAAGCCCGCATACACTCGTGTTGCTAAACTGGGTAAAACGCTTGTGTACGTGCCATAGTAAGCTTAGTAAAACTTCAGGTTGAAACGTGCTGTGATTTGTTCGCATATCCGCAGTAGCTGAAAGAAAATTCCAAGAAATACAAGAAGAGCTTTCCAAGAAATTCTTGCCTGGAAATGAAGAAAATCTTGTTTTTGGCCTCAAAAATTGGGGGTCGACTTATACACAGGATGGACTATTACATGGGATCAACTATTACACGAGTAAACACAGTACATACATGTGTGCTTTACCACAGGGGTGTACTTCAATTCGAGCAAAGAAAGAAACTATTGGAAAAAGCTCGGGCCAGGGCAAGAAGAAACCGCACCACCTTCACCAGCTGCATAGTACGAGGAGTTCAGGTAATCCATGCCAAGAGTGAAACTTAACAGTAAACAGAGAGAAAATTTAAATCTTTGAATAATCGTATGAAAGGATTTGATGCATGCATTACTTAATTACGTATGTCTATGTGCACTACTATAACTATATCAGGGTTAGGGTTAGCTTAGCTAACTATAGTTCAAATTTGTTACCCCCAGTTTACATCCTTTGACTTAAACAGATTAGCCAACAGAATTCACAGACATCATAAAAAGAACCAAACTAACAATAGGCAGCTGATTATTTGAAAGATTAACTTCCCTTTCAATGTCTCCTAATCAGAAAATTTATGCTCGTGGGAAACCTCTTGGATTATGAGAAAGAGGTGTGTGCAAGGCATTCAAATAGAAAAAGGGTTTTGTTTCCTAGAAGACCCCTCTGTTTGTCAGGTTTTTAAGGTGTCAGTCATCAAAAAGAGTCTTTTAAAGGCTACTTACTCCTTTGTAGTACTCATCACATTTAATTGAATCTTCAAATAATTGAAATCATGATCAGAAGTTCAACTACAACATAGTTGTCAACATCCCCCTTTCCCCTTTCAGTGTTGAATTTCATGTATCAGTTCGGAGTGTTTATCAATACTGTGCAGGGTTTGGTATGGGCAGAAAATGAGATTTATGACAAAGATTGTTAGTGTGATCAAAAATTAAATTGTGAATCACTGATATGTAGACTCACAGGGCTCAACCATTCTCTGTAATGTTGCAGATTTTAACTAGATGAGTGAAAGTTGGTTCTACAAAGTATTAGACAAGTGTGGACAGTACATGTATTCCAGTTACAGCATATGGTTACAGTGTACAAGTGTTTCTTGTGAACATTATACAGAACTTGTAGTACCATGATAGAAAGGTGGTAGCTGCACATAAAATCTTGTACCAACTTAACAACTGCTGAAGTATTGCTTTTCTTCAACATCAGGTCTGCTTACGTAGCTGTCCTTTGTATCATCCTGGTTCTATTGGTTTCAACATCTCTTCTGGTATCCCTCGTATGGGACAGTTATTAGAATCGGCATGGAATCTGGATGAGAAGTGTCGCTTTAAAGTTTTGCCACTAGGAAATGAAGAATCTCCTAATCCACCACTTATTGATGAACAAGACAGTGATGTTCCTGGCTCTCTTGGCCTGAGTGAGTTTAATTTAGTGGAAGCTGATACATAGCTAGAGTCAAGGACTACATGTACACCCCATGGTTGACGCAAGTCATGAAATATATGCACACATATATTAGCATGTGCAGATTTTGGATGGCCAATATGACTTATTTCGGTTACAAGTACAGCAAATGCACTTCAGGCATTAATTACATATTCTTGCATTTTGATTGGTTCTAACTTATTATCTATTGGAAGACCTGTAGGTTATGCATACATGTAGATGATGTCATTAACATTTTTTCTTTCTTTACTGTGTAAAACAAGTAGACTCCATGTTGCTGTGCATCTATACTTAAACTTTATTTTTTCTCAAATTGAAGAGTAGCTTTTACACAAGCTAATTTTTCTGAGAGAAAAATAACAAAACAAATCAACGTAATATACAGCAACAAACAATGTATTCGGTAATAGATCATGGATGACGTCAAATTGTGGTAAGAACATCAGCGACATACTCAACTAACAGCTCTTGTGCCACTATTTTGGTCCTACCACATTTTGACATCGTCTGTAATCTATGACTAAACAGACTCACCAGAGCATGGAATCTATTTAATTTTTTCACATATTATAGTACAGATAGGACCCTGCACACATTCTGATTGGTTGAAAAACCCATGTTTTATCAGAGTATAAAACATAGAAAAAGCAGGTTTTTTTGTTTTTTGCCACCACATTACCTCTATATCATAAAGCAAATGAAGAAGCCTAAGCTAGTATAATATTACACTGTGATAAAACACGACGGACATTTGAAATTATGAGGCAGCCAAGATTGAAATACCTACCAGCAATTTTCACAGTTTATCAGGTTTTAGCTACTGTCTCAAAAGAACTAGCAATTACTACTAGTTCTTTTTAGAAAATAATGAAAACAAGAGTAAACTGTATAAATTGCTGTAAGGTATTCCAATACTTGTTGCCTCAATGTTTTCCAAAATTAAAGTCACTTATTATATCTCTCAGTTAGTATGTGCGCTGTGATTGGTCAATTTAGCGGGCCGTAATCTACTGTACGGCCCCCTAAAGCTGTTTTTGTTGCCAAAGTGTTTCGCCAAGTGTTCTTAACATTTTTAGGAGGTAAAAGTTTAAAACTTTCTTTTACTTCTAAAACTGTGTATTAAAACCTACTAACGATTTCAAATTGACTAGTTTAGCTTTTGAGGTGTGTCAGAAATTTGAAGCTGTTCTGTGTGAATAGAAACCGTTCCCGAACCCGTCAGACATCCAGCAGAGATATAAATACCTTACTAACCTCGTTTTCTTGGTCCGTACTGTAAGTTATGGATCCTTGTTTTTCCCCCTTCGATTTATGGCCCCCATGCTTCGCGCTTGGGCCATAAATCGATGTGGAATAAACTCGGTCCGTGACTTACAATATGGCCCTCAAACTCAGTTAGGAAGAGGTATTTAGGGCTTTATTCCACTCACCCCTTCAATATTGTGAATATCAAATGTAGGATTGTGTTGATTTTTCATTGATTTGTCATTTGCATAGCGTAAAAAGGATCCATCAGTAGAGGCAGCAGAAGATAAATCTGTTCAGGATTGGGATTTGAAAGATGTTATTTTTGTAGAAGATAAACGTAACATTCCTGTTGGAAAAGTACTTAAAGTAAGTGCATCTAGCTTTTTTTAGAAGGATGCAGTGTAGTTTATGGAAATATCCCAGCTTACAGTATCTTAGTGCATATGAACTCTCAACAAAATGGTGTTACGTTTGTACTTGAAGTGTTGGCAGTTATTTCAATGCGTGGCATTATTTTGTTTTCCAGGTGGATGGACCTTACGCTGCTGTCAAGTTTCCACCCAAAGATAGTGCTCTTCAGGCTGCAGCTACAGCTCTCTCAAATGAAGAGGCCAGTGGATCTCTTCTGCAGGACGTACGTCTTCTACGCAAGGATGAACTTCAGGTAACTGCTATGCTTAAAGGGGCAGTATCATGAGAGTCTTCCAAGTTTTTGTGCAAACTATGCTAGAATTATAAAGCTGCACTCACTGATCAACAAAATAACCTTAAAACGACAAAAAAGGCATAAATTCAATCTCTAAGATATCAATGATTTTTCCTCCAAGTAACATTGTCAAACTTGCAAACGTGGGCCTGCCTTTTTCTAGTTTTAGACCACTTCTTTCCTACTCATCCATAGCCACAACAGTTGTAAACAACTGTCGTGACTAGTACGGTGCATTTTAGCAAGGTTAGGCAACTACTTGTGGATTTCCAATTAATACCAACACCTTCTTTGGATTTTCAAGTAGCACTAAATCTTGGTGAGACTGCCCCTTTGATCGGTTGTTTCATCCTATCAGTTCATTCATGTAACAAAGTTTTGTTAAAAAAATATCTTATTACTAGTTAACATGACTGTGAAACTGGTTTATTCATGTGGCACTAAACTGATAAGCTGATAATTATATGTAAGATATGATGATGTGTAAAAATTAATATTATCTCCTCAGAGCTTTATTATCTAGCTCTCTATGATGAGGGAGCATCATAGGCCTGCAGTGCGTACAGAGAGCTAGATAATAAAGCTCTGAGGAGATAATTATCTCCTCAGAGCTTTATTATCTATCTCTCTATGATGAGGGAGCATCATAGGCCTGCAGTGCGTGCAGAGAGCTAGATAATAAAGCTCTGAGGAGATATGAAAGGCCGCGTGCAAGAACGTCCCCTAGATTTTTTGGCCATTTTGAAAGTGATCAAAAATAGCTGAATTTTGGCATGTAGGCTTCGTTGTACCTGAGAAACATTGCTCTGAATTTTTTTTGGCTGGGGCGCTCTTCATTCTCGAGAAATAACATATGCAAAAAGCTCAGTTTTCCAAGCGGCATCTTTTGGAGATCTTTTGTTGAACAAAACACAAAAGAAATCTTATTATCTTGTTAAACAGCAAACAGGCAGACTGTTTATAGTGTATTCCACTGAATCTTAGCTGTCTTAAAGTCAAAGGAAAATAGTATATATAGCGGAAATCTGGGAACAGATTGTTTACATCAGTTATTGTGACGTAAACACAACACGTGAATCGATCGAGCAGCAAACGAAATACCATCGAACGAAAAAGAGATGTGCCGCATTAGAGCTCTGTCAACTAATATCTTAAGCATAGTGTTAAAGTACCTTGTGTGCCTGCCTGGTGGTTGAGAGGCATCATAAAGCCTCGATAAACCCATAAGTCATCAGCACGTTTTAAAGAATCAAAATGTGTTCTGAAACTTCGAAGGTAGCTGATATACCGTAATCATGTTATCGGTGTTTGAAGTCAGATCGAGCCAGGCAGCAAAGTCCAAGAGCAGTTCTTGCCCAAGAAAAATACCCTCTCGTGAGTTGTGGCCCATTTGCCAAGCGTTGCTAGTGTCAAAGTTTGGAAAGCGAGAACTGGTTTTTGACTTATAAAATTTGTCTTGTATCGACTGCCATGTTTTCCCGCGCACGAGGTGTAAAGACCTTCCCGGCATGCATTGCGATCACGTTCTGCTCGCGTTTCTCGAACTGGTAACTAGATTGTTTCAGCTTTTTTCATTTAAAGGTAATAATGGCCAACAAGTAGCGATCGATTGTAACATAGATCTGTGATCCAGATTGCGTTGATTTTATTTCATATCGGCATGATTTGTAGTGTTTTGAACTTCTGGGATCAGCGGACATGCAGATGTATGGAGACCCGTACGTTGCGCAGAAGGGTTAATTTGTTAGTCTGTTAGGCGGTGCGTGACATAAAGCTACGATCGCTTTGTCGAAAAATATGTATTTATCTCGTGATTTTAGCCATTTAAGACGTTGCTGTATTTGGAAAAGTGCTTATTTGATGTTTATTTGTTCAGTGCAGATAATCATTGTCCCAGATAACCAAAGTAAGTTCCAGATGTTAACACTATTTTCCGGCCGCCATATTTTACCTATTTAAACCTGAAATCAACATTTTTGAGCTTATGTGTTGTGTGAAATTAACATTTTGCTGTTTCCTAAGTGAAATCAACATCCTTTCCGGCACGTGTTATGTGAAATCAACATTTTTACCTATTTAGACCTGAAATTAACAATTTTTAGCTTATAAGTTGCCTGAAATTAACAGTTTGCTGTTTGCTAAGTGAACTCAACATCCTTGCCGTCACGCGTTAACGAGAAATCAGCATTTTTACCTATTTAGACCTGAAATTAACAATTTTTAGCTTATAAGTTGCGTGAAATTAACATTTTGCTGTTTTCTAAGTGAAATCAACATCCTTGCCGTCACGCGTTAACGTGAAATCAGCATTTTTACCTATTTAGACCTGAAATTAACAATTTTTAGCTTATAAGTTGCGTGAAATTAACATTTTGCTGTTTTCTAAGTGAAATCAACATCCTTGCCGTCACACGTTAACGTGAAATCAGCATTTTTACCTATTTAGACCTGAAATCAACATTTTTGAGCTTTTATGTTGCGTAAAATTGACATTTTGCTGGTTTCTAAGTAAAATCAAAGTCCTTGCGGTCGCGGCGGGCCGATCCTTTGTTATAATAAACCGAGGCGAGACTTCGACTTGTAACAAAGGCTTGGCTTGGCTTGGCTATTATAACAAAGGATCGGCTCTGTTTATCATAACAAAGGCCCGGCTTCGTTTATTTGAAGGACTTGGCGGGAAAAGGGCGTCAGGTATTTTAATCAAAGGTGAACTTTGTCGAAAACGCTCCTAATTTCGCATGCAGTTTCGTTCAGGTATGTTAAGCAATGTCCCGTAGTTTTCGCGCTAAAGTTCGCTTCGTTCTCGAGATATTGCATATGCAATAAACCACTCGGTTTTTCCAACCTGTGTGCCTTTTTTGCATACGTTATTTCTTGAGAACGAAAAGCAACCCAGCGAAAAAAACTTCAGAGCAATGTTTCTCAGGTGAAACGAAGCCCACATGCCAAAATTCAGCTAGTTTTAAGCACTTTCAAAAATGGCCGAAAAATCTAGGGGACGTTCTTGCACGCAGCCTTTCAATTGTACTTTGTAGTTTTCTGGCAGTCTCTGTACATAAATAATGAATATAATGCTTGGTTTTTTGTTATAGCTGGTTAAGTCATCTGCTGCAAACAAGATTCCTGACTGTATTCAACGCACACCAAAACTTTTATCTGTCCCGTCGGGTGCTAAACCTCTGGCTGTGACTGTTAACTGCAAAGGTACAATTAGTTTACTTTTACATGTAGTAATGATAACTTTGTCTTACTTACCTTTGAATATGTGATTATATTTCACAAACTCCGGTCGAAATATATGAGAATAAATCAGGTATTGTCCGCTTACTTGTGCTTCGATCCACACCTTTAATGCCCCAAGAGGTACCCCCCAAGAAAACTAAACACATGATGTAATCCCATCAAGACCCGGGAGCACTAACCATGTGCTCCCAGGATTCCTAGCAGCTTTTTCTGCCGTGCCTCAATCCTATAGACAGGTAAGTATTTTTCGCTCGTATTTGAGCTTTTATTTCTCCCTTTTTTTGTTGCTCTAGCTTAAAATTTCCTTGCAGGAATCAACCTACAGTGGTTTCCTTCAACTACAGCGTTTTTTGAGGCCAGATATGATGCCTTCACATTGCAAACGTAAATCACGTTCACCTTCCCACCATTCGCATGATCGGGACTTGCTATCTAACTCCCCCAAACATCATCGTTCAAAGGCCAACAACAAGCTGGAGTCCATTCTGAAGTCTTTCGACACCCTTAAAAATGATGTTTCCAACTGTAATAGCTGTTTGGCCCTTTATGAGTCCCACTTAGAACAACAGAAAATGGCTTTCAAACCAGATCATGAGGTCGACTGTGATGCCATTTCCTTGTTGGTTTCTGAAGACCCTGCGTTCAAGTCTGTCAATGGAGATGAGGTTTTTCAGCCATCAGCCGAGGCAGAATTGTTGCCAAATGAGGCTACTACGCCACCAAACACGGCTATTAAGCCACCAAACAAAGCCTTTGAGCCGCCAAACAAGGCTATCAAGCCACCAAATGACACCTCAAGTGCAGGCGATACAAAATGCGGGATCAAATGACAATGCCAACTCCGCATGTTATGACCCCGACACTTCTGTCACATCCTGGAAACCATCCAAGGTGTTTTCTTCATTCTTGGACAAAGACTTCGGAAGGAAACTCAGTTACGGTCAAGTTTTGGATATTTTGGAAACTAGCAGTGTCGTATCTGTCGATGCTTTAGCATTGCCTACACTTTATACCATGATCATCAACCAAATTTCAAACCCTCGAACCAAGAAATATGTACAAGAACATTATAAGGAACTTACCTCCATTCAGCGTTCTTTACTTAATGCCACTGGCCCTCTTTGCTGTCTACATGACGCGCTTGAATCAAAGGAAACTATCTCTAATGAAGATGTTAAGTTAATGTTAGAGCAGGCACTGTGCCTTCTTGGCTCAGCTAACTATCAGTTGTCAGCATTAAGACGAAAGAAGGTTTTAGCAGCCATTAATAAGGCCAAGATTAATTTAGGGGACCTCCCTTTACCTAATGCTAAGAAAATGCTTTTTGGGGATGACTTTTCCTTCCTTGCCTCAAAGCAGGCTGACCTATCCCGTGGCCTCTCTAAAACCCTCTCATCAAATACAGGGCGCCAATTTCCACAGATATCTGGCCCTTCCCAACGTTTTGGATCTAGAACAGCCCCCATACGACACACCTTCCACTCTGCAAAGTATGCCCAAACCTGTGCATAAAACTGCTTTTTTCATCCTCAAAGGACGACCCAACAAGAATCAACCAGCACTTATCCCAGCGGAAGCAAACAACTTCAGACCCAGAAATTCTAAGTATTGTAAAGGGCTTTCAAATAGATTTTCATTCACCCCCAATTCAGTCTTGCCCTCTTGTTACAAGAGCAGGTCCATCAGAAACTCAGTTGATCGATGCAGAAGTCCAGGAACTGTTAAAGAAAGGAGCTATTCAGGAGGTCAGCCCTTCAGACGAAGGCTTCTACAGCTGCCCTTTTGTTGTTCTGAAGTAAAAAGGGACTTACAGACCTGTAATAGATTGAGTTCATTAAACCGATTTGTTCACAACTCTCACTTCCAGATGGAAAACCTTCATTGTTTGAAAACCCTTCTCAGGAGTACATGACAAGTATTGATCTAAAAGTCGCCTATTTTTCTGTTCCCATGCACAAATCCTCTGAAAGGTTTCTCCGTTTCATCTGGGGCAGCAAACACTACACCTTTCAGGGTCTTCCTTTTGGGCTAAGTTCAGCACCCCAAATCTTCACCAAACTTCTGAAACCTGTAGCCGTCTTCTGAGGAAGCAGGGGTACCAAATCATGGTATACTTGGATGACTTCCTTCTCCTTGCCTCTGCCAAGGAGGAAGCTCAACATCTAACTCAAATGACAGTAACTCTATTGCGATCACCAGGCTTCCTCTGGAGTCTTGTTGTCTTGCCATTTGGGAAGCCCCTTTGCATCTTGGGGCTGTTCAAATTCTGCTTATCCAAACCTTGGGAGACCACCAGTTCAATTTCAACTGTCAACTAATACTCAACTCCCAAGCTTGGGCAGAACTAACCTGGTGGATACACAATGTAAACAAGGGCAACGGCAGCCCTGTTTCTCCCCCACCTCCTGATCTAACAATTCTCTCGGATGATTCTATGCTAGGTTAGGGCACAACAGGTCAGGGCAAATCCACCAATGGCAAATAGTCCAGTCAGGAATCAACTCAACACATCAACTTTCTGGAACTGAAAGCAGCATTTCTAGTCCTAAAAACATTCTTCAGGGGCCAGTCTCACAAGGTTGTACTGTTGAAGATGGACAACTCCTCTGCAGTTGCTTAAATAAACAACAGGGGAGGTACCCACTCAGTCCCTGTGATGTCCTTAACTCTGGAGATCTAGACTTGGTGTCTTCACAGAAACATCCTCATTTCTGCACAGCATGTCCCTAGAAAAGAAAATACCATAGCCGACCAAGAGTCTCATACCTTCTTAGATTCCAGCGACTGGCTACTTCACCTAAAGGTAATCACACGGTCCTTCCTTACAAATTGCAACACAGATTTGTTTGCCAGTCGCCTAACAGCTCAACTACCTCAATACATGAGTTGGAGACCAGATCCAGGAGCATTTCATATAGATGCCCTAACTCTACACTGGAATTCTCTGAAGGGTTATGCCTTTCCCCCTTTCAACCTCATTCCAATAGTTCTCAACAAGGTAATTCAGGACAATACAGATCTAGTCCTTGTAGCACCAATATGGCAAGCCCAACCATGGTGGCCAATCCTGTTGAATCTTTTAGTCAGCAACTGACAGTGTCCTACTGCCACACAGTCCACATCTCTTGCAGGACCCCTCTGATCCGAACAGGATACATCTGATGTTCCCACGCCTTCATCTAGCCGTGTGTCACATCTCCAACAATACTACCAGTATAACAGGTTACCAAATTCCTCCTCTCGGCAACTCGGTCCTCCACTCGCAAGGCCTACCAGTCAGCATGGTCCTGCTGGAGTAGCTGGTGTACTGAAGGGAAAATTAATCCTGTTTCAGCCCCACTCCAAAATCCTTGAATTTCTAGCAAAGGCCTTTTCAGATGGTTTGGAGTACTGATCCATAAATGCACTGCACTCAGCTATCTCCTCTACACATTCAAAGATTGACAGCTTCCCTGTAGGTCAACACCCTCATGTCACTAAGCTAATGAAGGGAATACTCAACTCCCACCCTCCGAAACCAAGGTACTCACATACTTGGGATGTCAAGAAGGTGACAGCGCACCTAACTTCCTTAGGAAGCAACAGCTTTCTGTCCCTGAAGCACTTGTCAAGGAAACTTGTTATGCTCTTTGCCTCGGCTTGCTTAGAAAGGGCAGCTTCTCTGGCTAAATTAGATCTTAGATACTGTAAAATCCTCCCAGAGGGAGTTGTTTTCTCCCTTACTTCCCCTAGAAAGCGTGGTAACCCTAGCCATTTAGCTCAGGCCTTCGCTCATTTCCTTCACAACTGGAAACTTTATCCTGTTGAAACTCTCTGTCACTACCTCAAATGGTGTCCAGTTTGCCATACTCTTCTATGCTCCAAACCAGACCCTTTGCTTATCTCTTATATTAAGCCTCACAAACAGGTTTCCTCTGCTACTGTTGGGTGCTGGTTCCGGCTTACCATCAAGGATGCTGGAATCAACATGGAAATATTCAAGGCCCATTCAGTTCATTCAGCTTCAACTACAGCAGCAGCCAATGGAAGTGTTTCTCTGGATGAGATAATGACAATGGCTGATTGGTCATCTCCATCCACCTTCCAGAAGTTATACTATAAGCCAGGGTTCAATTCAAAATACTGCTATGCTGTTCTCAAACAACCTTCCTTCCCCTGTGTGAAAGCTTTCCAATCAGTGATTTAGCTTGTGTACTCATTTATTCAGAACTTTTGTTCCCTGTTATATCTTTGTTACGTGTTTCAGGCATTAAATCTGTGTTTACTTTGCTTATACCTTGATGTCGAAATCTACATAATTTATTCTCATGTATTTCAACCGGAGTTTGTGAAATATAATTGGAATTGTCATGGTCTGTGTCCTAAGGCTGCAAGGTGTAGAAGTTGTTTGCTAGGTTACTACAGAATGTGAGAGGTACATGTAGAACATTTGAAAGCAAGGGAATGAGAGAGGGAGGAATGAGCAGATGAAAGGAGAGAGAGAGAGGAGAAAGGTAAAAATCCCTCCTGCCCTAAAAGGATCTACCAGGGTATGTCGCCATTTGTGCATCCTGGAAAGTTTGATTAAAGTCTATACATGTCATTTTGAACCTGGCCAAAATAATTCAAAATGCTGTGACTGAACTCCTTTAAAACCAAAAGAGCAAATGGTCTAGATAGCAGCAGACACATAAAGATTTTAAGGAAAACGGCCAATTTTTTTAGTTTAAAAGACATGTTTCGACAGAACTTCTGTCATCGTCAGTTGAATGAATGATTTCTTATTTAACGGTTCTTTCTATGACCAAATTGACGGTGTGGCCATGGGGTCTCCCCTTGCTCCCGTATTAGCCAATCTTTTTATGGGGCATCATGAAAAACTGTGGTTGGAAAATTTTCAATGCTCTAAAATTTTATTTTATCGTAGGTATGTTGACGACACTTTTTTGTTTATTTCACTCGGAACACGATGCTGTTATATTTTTTGACTACATTAACTCTAGGCACCCCAACATAAGGTTTACTATGGAAAAAGAACTTAATCGCAAATTACCCTTTCTAGATGTTCTTATTGATAATAGTGACACTAATTCCTTCCTAACTAGGGTTTACCGTAAGAAAACCTTTAATGGGTTATTAACTAATTATTTTAGCTTCACCTCTTACTCATACAAAGTAGGTCTCATTAGGACAGGGCCTACAAGATCAACAACACTTGGTTGGGGTCACACGAGGATATAACCAAGCGTACTGAAATTCTCAAAAAGAACCTTTTCCCTGCCCATTAAATTGAAAAAGTGGTTAACTATTACATCATTGGGACCCATAGCAATCATTGTCCCCGGGGCTACCCCCTTACCACCTTGCCCACGTTTTACTTTAAGCTGCCGTACATAGGCCATTTTTCTGTCATCACTCAGAAGAAGATTCGACACTTAATCAAGCGCTATTGTAATGATTTAGACATCAAATTAGTGTTTTCTTCCTTTAAGATAGGTAACCTTTTTGGTGTGAAAGACCCTATCCCCGGTGGGCTTTGTTCACGTGCGGGCTGTAATGCCTGTTATGTCGGCAAAACCTCCCGACATTTTTCCACACGCGTACGTGAGCACTTAGCCATTGATAGGGCCTCTCACATCTTCAAACATCTTCAGAATTCTGAACGTTGTCGCTCATTGTGTTCAATAGACTGCTTTCATATTTTAGATCACGCCACTACCAGCTTTCAACTCAAGATAAAGGAGGCTATCCATATTCAAAAAGAACTACCTTGCCTCAATCAGCAATTACACCGTGTAAATCTAAAATTATCCTTTTAATTTACACCTTTTCACGTTCTGTTGTTACTATTTGTCTTAATTAGCATTTTTGCTTACTTATTATTCAACTTGCTTTGTAATCATTCATTCAACTGAAGATGACAGAAGTTCTGTCGAAACATGTCTTTTAAACTTAAAAAATTGGTCGTTTTCCTTAAAATCCAAAAGAGCAAATGCATTAGTGGTTGCTAGATTGCCAGTGCACTTGTGTCTCTTGATGGGCAATAGAATTTGAGTTGCACCTAGGAGCTCCTGACCAGTAGTATAAATAAGCCACAAGAAAAAGTGTATTTTGTACTAGTTGCAGTAAATATGTGGCAATCTGTCTTTAATTTAATACTTCTGGTAGCATACATGTGTACTAGTGTCAATGATTATTGTTTACCAACCTACAGGTGTATTGTTTTTATCTGCAGGAGTTCATGTGATGCTGAAGACTCCATCTGGTGTTCGTTATGCTCTTTATACCTTGGCATCTTCCAAACCCGAACCTGGTGGAACTATGCCAAAAGACTGTGCAACTTTCCTTAGTCAGCCCGGGTCCAGTGATATTCAGTTATACCCAACAGGAGATGTAAGAAATAAATCTCAATGCTATCATCTACTTTGTGATCTCTGTTTATTATTGACAGAGATCATGGTTAGATGGTTATTTTTATTGGCAACCCACATCTTTTGTTGACTTGACCTTGTGTTCTTGACAAATAATGTAATACAAACACTCCAGGCAAACAGCAAGTTTGGGAGAATTTTAAGTCAGATTGTTTATCCCAGTTACAGGGTACAGGAATTTATTGAGGTTATAAGGTTTCATTATTCCTAGATTTTATTTTGTTTTTTACAGCTTAGTTATTTTATTAGTTATTTTATTTTACTCATGTTTTAAAATCATTGTAAAGCACTATTGGATACCAATAAGCGCTATACATGTATAAATAAAGCATTATTATTATTATTAGTATATACCACAGAAGTTAAGAGCACTTTTCGCACACGCTGATTGGCTAGCTTGGAAGTGATTAGCCAAGCACTATTCACCTCTGAGCAGCCAAAGAAAAACAAAATGGCTTCCGTTTCAAATGAAGTTAGTATTAAACAAAATAAAGTTACTCTTTGGTCCGCTAGTTATTCAGCTTGTGTGGTATATACTAAAACAATTATTCACCTCAGTGTCGGTGAAAGTGGTGGATATTTACCTCCAGTTCGGTGAATAATTGTTAATAATAATAATAATAATAATTATTATTATTATTATTATTATTAACTAAGTGTATTTACACGATCATCTTTTTAAGTACTCTCAAATTCTCTAAAACTATTTTGAGGTTTTGCATGTGCTAGTGACTAGCTGGTGTAATTTGTTTACAAATAAATTCAACGAAGTGAATTGAAGTGGATCATCAGATATAAAATGACCTCTAGACTAATCAGAGTGCACATTAAATGTATTATAATCAAAATCTTTGCACTTATTTTTTTTTCTGGTACCGTTTCTTTTCAGGATTCTTTAATTATAATGACAGACACCAATGGAGCACTTTTTCCTCTGTCAAAGAACTTTCTTGGTACTGTTAAAGATCCTGCCTGGACGGTAAACAATCTGTGTGTTGTCCAGTTGTATCCTAGATAATAGAAAAATGCTGCTGATGTTTCTGTCAATACATGTGAAAGCAAGGAGTGGAAGTTTTGAAGAACAGCAACGTAGAAATGTAACGAGAACACAAGTGCCAAGTTCGCTGACAGGTGTTTTTAGTTCTGTCAAAATTTTAAGAGTGTTTCTTTTATTCTTGTACATGTTGCTTAATAGACACATGGGAAAATGTGCCAATATCTCTTTTAGAAAATACTGTAAAAATGAAGAAGTGGAAAATCTCATGTTTGTATGGACTGTAAAATTATTTGCCTTTGTTTCCATGATCAAATTGCCAGCATCTGGGGCTAACCAGTCCTCTGTTAAGACACGTGTCACACACAAGATTAAAGAGCATGGGCTGCAGTGTTCTTCAGGTTATTGCATGCAAGGTTAGCTACTGTCTTGTCTTGTTACAGCAGCTACATGTATGTGATGTTCTCTTTATCTTTATTGTCTCTGTTAGGATCTTCCCCCTTTACAAAGCCTTGGAGTGGGTGTCACATCTCTGAAACCAGGAACGGAATGTAAAGCCAGGGCTCTTGTTGTTGTACTAGCAGTACAGGTATGTCATATGTGGCATGTTTAGTGGATGTGATATTCAGTGTTCAGTGTTCTTTGCTTGGATGTGACTTGTGTGTGAAGTTTGGGGGCCCAGTGTTTGTGGATTGTACTTAGGATGAAGAGTTTGTTGTTGGCTGTAGTCACTATGTTGACACATTACTCCTGTTGTCATTACCCTCACTCTCGTTGAGACTCATTACTCTCACAGTATCGCTCTCAAACTAACAGTATGCGCGAGATGCAGTACCCACCAAACTACATAGGGAGGGCAACCATACAAAAATGCTTCAATGGTGTTACCTGTGATAGACGTGACAAATAATACTCTTCTCACTTGTTATGGTGATTGTGGAAACTAAGAGTTAGGGCCAACCTATATCTAAGTTAATGGAAGGAAATGGTTGTGTGAAGCCCATGTTTATGATGACTTGGCTTTTTTTCACTATGCCCAAAACACAAGGTGTGAGAAACTAACCAATGGAAACATTTTCAATTGGTCATGTAATTTGTGCATGGTGTCTGAGCACAAAACAAAAGATAGTCCATGGCTGGGGACCTCGCATGATCATAAAAATGTTGATACTTTTGTTTTGTCCATTGAAGTGTGTTGGGCTTTATAACCATTCCCCTCTATTAAGTACATGTATGCCTGCACATAAAAAAAGTTGCCTAAGATGAAAAAACAAAAACAAAAACAGAACTGAACAGTGCCCCATTTTAGTCGTTTGACAAATTGCTCCAGCAACATTTTTTGAGAACATCCATAACTTAACTTATATTAGTCCTTATTGACAGCCTGACCTTTCCTGCCAACTAGCACTCAACCTTGAAAACCCACATTAGAGTTAACTTTACTACTACTTAATGGCAGGTAGTGGTGCATCAATAAAAAAATATATATATAAAAAAAAACTATTCTGTTATGTAGACCCAACAGTTGATGTGTCATGTTCTCAAGTGTGACTATGAAGCTATTAAGCAATTTCTTGATTCCATGGAATTAGATCCTGGTAAGTAAAAGATGTTGTTATAAATAGAATTTAGCTAAAGTATGTAGCTAGTCTGTAGTTAACAGCAAAGAGCAAGTGCACAGTGTAATTATCCTTTAAACTGACATATCTCTTGGCGAATTTGTTGTATTCAGTTCACTATGATATGTTCTTTATAGCTTGAGGTATTAGGGTAGGGTCTTTAATTAAGTGGCTGTGTTTATTTGTCAACAACATTTCTGTAGCCAGTTAATTGACTTCATGGACTGCACTGAATTCCTATTTCCATGGGTGCCGATCACACCTCTGCAGCCGAAGAAAATTTCAATTTCTCTTAAGAGTCTTCTGGGGCCGATGAAATCTCTGTAGTGGAAGAGAATTCGAATTTGTCTTGCGGGTCTTCTGCCTTTTTACCTCCAATGCATGGCTTTAAATTAGCCTCCTTAAATATTGCAAGCTTGCCGAAACACATTGACGAGCTGAGAGTTTTGCTCTCCGATAACCTTCTGGATATATTATCTATTAATGATTCTGTTAGCAATGACGAGTTTTACATTTCCAGTTATGATATCATTCGCCACCATCGTGAACATTACGGTAGATTTGGTGGGAGAGTTTGCATCTATGTTCGATCTAATATAAATTTCTCTTTGCGCCCTGATCCAAGTGATATACACCTCGAAAACATATGCATCAAGATTCATAAACGTCGATCTAAACCCTTTCTTATTGCTACCTGGTATAGGCCTCCTAATTCATCAACTGAGATATTTTCTCATTTTGAATCCTTTGTTGGCAAGCTTGATGCAGAGAACGTTGAATTTTATTTAATGGGTGACTTTAACTGTAATTTGGCTTCTTCGCAGCCTGATATCAACACAGTGTTGTTAACCAATATTGTTGATATCTATAATCTTCACCAACTAATAGATAGTCCAACTTGCATTACTAACACATCTTCTACTCAGATTGACATTATTTTTAAAAATTGTCAGAATAATATTGTTTCTGCTGGTGTGTCCCATGTAAGCCTAAGTGACCATAGTCTCGTCTATGCAGTCTGTAAGATCTCCATCAATTCATCTGAAGACCATTCTACATTAACTTATAGGAAATTCAGCAATTTCGACTCTGCCAGCTTTCGCTATGATATTTCAACACAAGATTGGGACAGGGTAAACAGTTATGATGACCCAAACGTTATGTGGGAAATTTGGAATTTTTTCAATGCCTTGATAGGCGTGCCCCACTGCGTACAAAACACATTCGGCCATCTAAATCACCCTGGATCATAACTCGGTTGAAGAAAAGAATGCATTATAAAGATGTTCTCAAAGTGAAGGCCATTCCTTCTGGAAATGCATGTGACTGGATGATATTTAAAAAATGTTGCAATGCTGTAAACAGTGAAATCAAACAAGTCAAGGAAAAATTCTTCAAAAATGCGTTGCATGAAAAGAAAGGTAATTCCCGTATGACTTGGTGAATAATTAATGAACTTACTTCGAGAAAAATCCACAGCTCTTCTGTAAAAGAGATTAAACTGGATAACAGTAGCATTAGCGAGCCGCTGGAACCTTTGTCTGCTTTTAATGATCAGTTTTCTAGTACTGGACTGAAACTTATCAATGCAACAGAATGGAGACACTCCGTCTTACCTAGACTATGTTAAGGAGGCCGAACATAGATTCGAACTCAAAACCACTGACTGTTCAACAGTTTCTTCTTTATTATCTAAACTTTGTAAATCTGAAGCGACGGGACTAGATAATTAATCTTGGCACAACTTCTTCAAGAGTGTGCTGATCTGGTCGCAAGTTCTCTTTGTGCCATTTTCAATGGATCTATTGTATCCGGTGTTTTTCCTACTGAACGGAAATCCACAAAAGTAATTCCTTTATCTAAACAGGGAGAACGTTCCGATTTAAATAACTACCACCCTATTTCTATAATTCCTGTTGTGGCTAAGGTCTTTGAGAGAATCGTATACAATCAGTTTTACAAGTATTTAACTGAAAATAATCTAATTTCCTGTAATCAGGCAGGGTTTCATTCTCTTCACTCCACTGCTACTGCCTTACTCAAAGCCACAGATAATTGGGCTTTTAATATCGGTAAAGGTAATGTTAATGCAGTAATTTTTCTAGATCTGAAGAAAGCTTTCGACACCGTGGATCACTCTATATTGCTATCTAACTTAATAGCCTATGGTGTTGGAAGCAACTCGTCTAACTGGTTTAAATCCTACTTGGATAATCATACGCAGAAATGCTTTGTAAATGGCTCTCTCTCGAGTAGAGAATAGCCAACCTTTAACTTGCGGTATTCCTCAAGGTACAATCCTTGGACCTCTCCTCTTTATTTTCTGTATAAATGATCTACCGAACTGTCTTGTTAACTCACATCCCAGAATGTATACGGATGATACTCATTTGACCTTTGCCACTAACGATGTTGTGCATCTAGAGGAAAATATGAACGATGATCTAACTAAAGTTACTGAATGGTTAACGGCAAATAAACTCACTCTTAATAAGTCAAAGACTGAGTTTATGTTGACTGGTTCAAGACAAAGGTTAAATACTTTTAATAGACTCCCATCTTTTACGATCGACAGTAATTCTATTAAACAAGTAGAATATACGAAATCTCTTGGAGTATATATAGATGAAAACTTAACTTGGAATGTACGTATCAAACATATTTCCAAAAAAAAAAAATGCCCCCTGCATTGGCTTCTTGAAGAGAAGCAGGTCTTTTGTTCCTTTTGAAACGTTCCTATGCATCTATAATGCTTTAATTAAACCTCATTTCAATTACTGTAGCGTTGCATGGGGGAATTGCAATAAATCTCTTTCCATTAAACTACAAAAACTATAGAATCACGCTGTGCGTATTTTGACCTCTTCATATGATGCCAGTGCGGATGATCTCTTTGTTAGACTTGGCCGGCAAAAACTTAATCTTCAATGTGAATTGAAAACAGCCACTATGGTCTATAAATCTCTTAATGGTCTCGCCCCTGATTATCTGAAATCAACGTTTACTGATCGGAGTGCAATATCTACCTATTCTCTTAGGAATTGTGAGGGCAAACTAGCTGTTCCACTCCCCTGCACCAATTTTCTGAAAAAACAGTTTAAGCTATAGTGGTGCAGTGCTGTGGAACAGCTTACCTACCAATCTGCAGCAAGCACAAACTCTTGCTACTTTTAAATCCGGCTGCAGGGGTTTCCTTTTTCATAATAAATTAATTAATTAATCACACGGCATTCATGGAAAGCAGGCACTTCGTTATTGTTTTTTACTTTTGTTGTTATTAGATTTAATGGTAGTAGATTACTATCTTAACAATGTAATTAATGCAATTTTAGTATTTACCTTAAGTCCTGATGTTTCACCCGTGTATAAATAAAGTTAAATAATAGTAATAATAATAATGATAATGATAATGATAATAATAATGATAATAACAATAATAATGGAATTATTTTTGGTAGCCTATGCCAAATGTCCTACTTCGTAGCCTTACAACCTATCGATTAGAATGTTGACTAGAGTGGGTCCACTTTTTTTTGTTCAGGCAAAGCTGATTTCTTTGTACTTTTTTAGAATTCATCTACTGTAGATCAGTTGGAACCCTGTGATTTTATAACTCAGTGATAGAGGGTTTACATTGGCTTTATTGCACATCATATTGAAGCAAGATTAATTCTAAATTAATGATAAAAGTAAATGATGTTTCAGAGTCGTCGTGACACCATTTTCAAGTTCAAAAAGATAAGAAATAGACTTTGAGTATTAAATAATTAATGGTGGCATGACGACTTTGAAACGTTCTTTTATCGTTGATTTTTACTTGCTTTATATATATGTATACATGTATACAAATTTAGTATTATTAAGTGGAAGTCGAGACTGAAATGAATTCTTGTCATGCAATCTATTTTCAGTCAACATGGGCAGCCTCTTAGAAGCAGCTTTACTTGAAAGATGTGATGGCAACAGGAACATTCTCCATGCATGTGTCTCCAGGAGTTTCCCAACTTCTGCTCATGAGCCTGGTGAGCCAGTAGAATCCCAGAGTGGTGGCACAGCTACAGCGACTGGTGCACTTGGTAATAAGCTGGAGTCCATTAAGGGTGCAGTAGATGCTCTCGCTGCAGCCGTGGCAGCAGCTGCGGCAGCTGTTCGCTCAAGTGGTAAGACTGATGGATCTGTTGCCGAATATTAATCTTTCAGTGGACATCCTTCCCAGTTTCATTGATTGTGCATGTAATTCAGGGCTCAAATGAAGGACACATTGGCAAATGCTTGCCTCTGAACTGTAGAGTTACGTCTTTAAATCTGGCAATGGAGCCAGTTTGATCGTAATGCTTGCAATATGTAATTTTGTTGCCTTTTCACTGAAATGTCTCTACTTAGCTGAGAAAGGACTATCATAGATTGTGTAACTCACTGCTTTGGCTGACTGTGATAAGAACAAAATGTGCTTGGTAAACTCCAGCTTAACAGCCAAGAATGATGACTATTCACAAAATATGAAAGAAATCTCACTCCTATTGTTGTTATAGGAAGCTCTGACTTTGGTTGTTTTGTTGGTTACAATTATATGAAGGCCATTTGCACAAAAACTCTTCAAGATGTAATAATAGATATTAATTTTTTCTAATTTATTCTGTGGTCAGTAATGGGTTTCTTGTGATTGACATGCAAAAAAAAAAAGAAAGAAAAAAAATGGGTCACTGACTTTGTTTCAAAGGTAAAGCATGTAGCCTGATTTTGAAAACTCTGATTTTGAAAAAGAATAATGTCTAGGATTTTAAGCAAAAGATGTCAAAGAAGAGTCAGCAGAGGCAAGCAAGAGTTCCAAAAGTTGCCTTCCTTTTCATAATACATAACTTTTAAAGAGGCACTTGAAGCCTTTGTACAGTTAAGCAAAAAGCTGGAAAGGGCAGAATTCGTTGCTGCGCTCTCCATGCATGACATGGCTTGTGAATTGTGTGTACAGTAAGGATCAATGTGCAGAAACAATCAACATGTAGTCTTTAAGTAGACTGATTCTGTTTCTATTGTCATTTTCCCAGATGGTGTTACCAGTAACTGGGGTGCTGGTAATAGCTCTGGTTCTCTGGGTAGTGCCAGTGGTAATGGAGGTAGTACTAGTGGACCAGGAGGCAGTGGGGGCTCATCAAAACTGGGTGTGCGTGAGATGATGCAGCGAGCAGTTACTGCTGCAAGATCTGCATCGTCCTCACTTGCAGGACTTGATGTGGAGGAAGATGCTCCTATACCCACTTTGCACTGGCCACCAGATGCTCCAGGTGATAGCACTGGCCTCATTCATTTTGTGTAACTTGGCACTCTATTTTAAAAGCATTTGGCTGCAAATTTGAGCACACATGCTCGTTAATTGCCACTTATGACTCACTACAGCAGTCTTTCTTCTGTTCTTTTGTCATTCTCCTCTATTTCAACAACTTTCTATCTCCTTTTCCGTTCTTCTAATTCTTCCAATCAGTTTTACGTGAATGGTCCTGCACCTCCCTTGCCACAATTGTTTAGTGCAAGAGGACAATCCAAAGGTTCGGTTGGGCTTGAAACCTCCGAATATATCTTAAAGTGAACAAATCACTTTATAATTCAAACGTCTGTTTTATCAACAATTGCAGTGGGGTTTTCTAGTACTGTGCAGGAGGCCAAATGTTTCACTGCAATCTCAGTACTGGTTGTAAAAATGTGCAATATCAAAATGCCTAGCTATGCTTGTGTGTTTTAATTATTTTGCTTCTGACTTTTTAGATGTACGAGATGATGAAACAGGTCCATCATTAACCCCAACTCCATCGGGGTCAGTCCCTGCACCAGTACCATCAGGCGCATCGGCAGTTGCAGCAGCGGCAGCATCAGCATCACCATCATCATCATCATCCAGCCAGTCAATAGATTCACAGCACACGCAGAGTAAGGCTCTTAGGTGCCTTAAACTGTTGTGTGAGAGTACTGTGTTGGCTCCATTCCTTCTTCAACTTATGACTGCTAAGTAAGTAATGATTATCTTTAGTATATAGCTGTTTCAAGAGACCTTATAGGATGGAGGTGCCAAGCCTTCATGACAAGACCTAATGGTGATCTGAGTATTCACTGGAATTTTGCATATCGGTGTAGAGAAAATCTACAAATTTGTATTTTTGCACATGAAGCACATCATTTATAAACAAGGCTACAACAGATTTTCATCTCATAAGACCATTTTTATCTGTAGCTTTCCTTTCACTGTCTCACGGCATTTAGTTGAAATTCTTCTAAAATTCAGCATGGCAAAAAGAACCTCTCCACAAATCCAAAGAAAAAGAAAGCATTTGAAATGAAGTAATTTTTTTTTATATCTGATTAAGTATTTAACATGTTCAGGAGCTCTTTACTTCTACCCCTACTAACTTTCGGAGTTGTTGTGTGCACTTTTACACTTTCTTTCGGACAACCTTTCTCTAAACAGCTGTAAAAATAATTTTGCACTGTTTTAATTAACACATGCTTGCAATCATGTGATTTTCCTGGCAGTCCATCTCAGGTATAGGTGTCATCCAAGGTTTACATCATGGCTTAATTGGACAGTTTATAGACCTTTGTGGGAGTCCTGTAGATAGCTACAGTAATGATTCAATTTAGCGCCTCCAGTGCAATAAGGCATATCAAAGTTGCAACCAACCACCCTCCAAAGCGAGTATTGTAGAAATCACATCGACTCAGAAAAAATTGCGAGTTCCAGATGGGATTTGAACCCACGACCCTCCTTGATCTAGCCAGATGCTCTAACCACTGAGCTACTGGAGACTCTATGGTGAGCAAGGGTGAAACGTGGGCCTTTGACTGGAACCGCATCGCACGGTCACACAGCCAAATGTTAAATTGGTGCATATGAACTCACTAACTCCATTCGCAAACTCCACGTTAGGTCTTTCAAAATTAATTTACAATAAGTCTGTACTCGTTATCTCTGAAGAACTAATTAAAGAAATTAACTCAATAATTTTTAAATTTATTTGGGGTGAGAAGCCCTCTAAAATGAAGAAATCAACTATTATTGGCAAGAGAAAACATGGAGGACTTAAAATGACTGACTTTAATATCTTGAATAAAGCCTCAAAAGTCGCATGGATACCACGCATAAAATCCGAAAACATAGCATTCTGGAAAATCATCCCTAACACAACTCTAGAGAGATATGGAGGATTACACTTCTTGACAAGTTATAACTATGACATTAACACACTACAGGTCAGTAATTTACCACCTTTTTATGTTGACGTACTAAAAGAATGGCAAATGACTAAAGATTCTATAAGAAGCGAGACCCTACTCACTTATGAAGAGGTAATTTGAAACAATCGAAACATATTAATTAATGGTAAACCTGTATTCTACAAAAGTTGGTTTGACCAAAATATTATGCAAATCCAGGATCTCCTTCAAGAGGATGGTAAATTCCTGTCCTTTAATAAACTTTTGTAAGTTATAAGTGTAAACTCAAAATGCCCTTCACCCTCTACTTCGGTCTTGTTAATTCTATATCAACTTCTTGGAGGTCAGAAAGTGAGGAAAAAGGAGAAACCATTTCCACCAAGTATGTGTACAACTTGCTGTTGAAGAAATTCTTTGTACCACCTATTGCTGAAACTAAAATCTTAAAACATGGTTTCACTCCAGAAACCATCCAAAAAGTGTACGAATTGCCTCTCCAGATCAAGTGTGACATTAAAATAACAATGTTTCAACATAAGATTATACACAACATTCTTGCAACTAAAATGTCTCTTTTTAGAGCCAAAATGTCTGACAATGATATGTGTCCTCAATGCTTTACTGATACACACTCCCTAGATCATATGTTCTTATGCTGCTCTTCCATTATAGCCTTTTGGAAGACCTTTCAAAACTGGTGGACAAATAAACGAAACAGCTACTAACTCTGTCAAATAGTATGATTTTATACCGTGTTTTTGACAAAACGGAACATAGATACTCTGAACTATGTGCTTCTCATTGCAAAATTTTCTATACACTGCAGCTGCCTGCACGACGAAAAGCTCTCTTTCAACAGTTTTCTCATACATCTAAAAGAAAAATTAAACATACAGAAAGAAATAGCATTTCAAAACAAGTCTATTGCTGCTTTCCAAAAATCCTTTCAACATATTAGTTAACAAGCAATGATGATGTATTTTCTTTGTTTTGTTTAACTAAGTAAACGATGCAAATAGTGTTCATGTTTTGGCTTGTAGTCTTAACTATCACATTGTACTGTAAGTAAATAGTGTGCTGTAATGTTACTATTTTCCTCTTTTTATTTTGTTGATTTACTTTATTTTTTCCGTATGTATATTGTGTTTGTAAATTGATTAAGTAAAAAAATAAAACAAAATAAAATAAAACTTCATTCCCACAGTTACCTCTCTCCAAAAACTGGCTCCCATTGAAGAAGTGTTTTGAAGACATTGTCATGGAATTAATCTGAGTTCTATGCATTTCCAAAGAAAAGTTGGTGGGAGAGAGTGAGGGAAAAGAAAAACGGGACACAAATGTTTTCATTTTGGCCTTCTATCCCCTCACACCACATGACCACGGTTTGCACCTCTGGAAACGGTATCCAGTCAAAATCACTTCAATCTGGTTATCTACTATCAAACTGTACTCTCAATTCTGGGAGCTTCTTGTTCATTTATAATTTGGTAGGAATAGAGCAATCAAACTTTCCCCTAGCACAACAGAATGACCTCTGTAGTTTTCCAACATTTGTTGTGCACAGAAATGGGTATTGTGTTTCAGTGGTATCACTGCTCTGTGATGCTGAAGAAAAAAAAGTGCACTCCCTTGAGCTTGGGCCCTGGGCGAAATTGATTCATGGTATAGCAGAACAAGGGCATTGGTTTGGATATTTTGATTATGAATTTCATACAGGTATTATTGGGGGCGGGGCATGGGGGGTGTGTAGTACGCCAATAGAAACAAGGATGACTGTAGCTAACTTTTTATCGGCATTTTTCTCCTTGGTAGGGATACAGATGGCTGCACTCCATTTATGGCTGCTGTTCGTGGCCGCACATACCATGCTGCCCTCACCCTGTTCACAACAGCCCAGTGTCTAGCTACCAACCCAAGTGGACAGATTGACAGAAATGTTCTAATATCCATGGTGTGTCTGTCTGACAGTCACCCAGATGCCTCTCCTCTCCATGTGCTGTGCTGTAATGACACGTGTTCATTTACTTGGACTGGCACAGAGCACATCAATCAAGACATCTTTGAGTGTCGCACTTGTGGCCTGACTGGTTCTCTTTGTTGTTGTACTGAGTGTGCTCGAGTGTGCCACCGAGGCCATGACTGCAAGTAAGATTTTCAATAAACTTGAAATAGTGATGATTGTCCACTTGAAGCGCTGATAATTATATTAATTTTAAGAGCTGTTTTCACAGCTCTGCATGAATGTGTGTGCAGGCCATAGTTGAACTTTCCAAACTTTAATTTAACATGTCTATTTTTCCCCTTTAACAGGTACAGTAAAGCTTCTTGAACCTCTATTTTCATTTAACTTTTAAATACACTTTAGGTGAAGAAACAGTAACTGTATGCATTATGTAATTGTACAGTTTAAAACTAGTCGGTTGTTCATCTTAGTGTAAGCTTACTTATTATCGTAAGGTGAATATCATTTTTGGACATTTTGTTACCATTTTCCTGCTATTTTGACTAGAATATTGTTACTGTACTTGTTATGCAATTAGGTTGAAGAGAACAGCACCCACTGCTTACTGTGACTGTTGGGAAAAATGCAAGTGCCGCGCCTTGGTACCAGGCTCCCAGGCTGCTCGCATTCAACTCCTGAAAAAACTTGTGTCAGAAACTGATTTGGTTAGCCGGCCTAATGGAAGTTGGCTTTATATATGTCACGTAATGGCCAAATTTATTCAAGGGAAGAATTATACCATGGCGAATGTATATCTAGAAATGATTTATTCATCAGAACCAATTGATCTGTCTGAAACGATTGAATCATGTAGTTTCAAATCTAGTCTTGGACAAATTATGTGGCAAAGTTTGTCTGGCAGACGTGCTCTAAGATTAATCAGCCTAATACGAATTTTGCCACATAATTCATAACACTGGAGTTATACCTGGATGATTATCTTTCACAGGAGACAGATTAATCTTCTCAAACAGCTAATATGTCTTGGACAGATAATCCGCCCCTAGTATAAATTCAACCAATGTTCATTGTAAAATTGGCTTTGGTAGAACATAAAGTCCTTGTTAACACTTGAGTACCGATACAATTTTTTTTTATTTAGTACAGTAGGTTAGAGCTTTTGTTGAACTTTTATGCTTTGTTTTAGAGGGGAGCATTTACTGCTGTTTTTGGCTCAAACTGTGGCTCGACAAACTGTTGAGCAAAGGCAATTCCGACCACACCGCGCTGCTACAGATGCGCGTCCAAAAGCCAAGACCAGGACACTTGGAACAAATGGCACAACTCCACCACTTCCAGAACATGATCTGGACCCTCCTAGACCCTCCCTCACAAAAATCTCAGTGCAGGTTCTAGTTCAGCGGAATGACCTTAAAGGGGACTTCAGGGATAAAAAAAAAAATCCAGAACATTTCTTAAGGGGACATGGCCCTGGACCCCTCTGGAAGGCACTTATTGTCACGATTTATCCTAGATCTGCGTCTGTAAACTTCATTGTAAAGTAACATTCTGGCCAAAATGTAATGTTGTACCTGCTGGATGCTTTTTACTTGCTAACAGAGGTGTTGTTCAGCCCTTGATGAAGTGTCAGCGCATTTTCCAGTGTCTCTCAACCATAGCCATTCCTGAACTTGTTCAAGTTGCTGATGCAATACTTGCCCCAGTGCGACTAGGTATCTGCCGTCCGGCCCAACCCTTCAGCCTTTTGTCCTCTACGCTTGAAGCCACACAAGCTAGCGAGGATTTATTCACTGTTGAACCACTGCCCATGAGGCCCTCTACGCCATCGTCTGTTGAGGAGGCTGCCACCCAAGAGAGGCCTAGTGTTCAAAGAGTGCGAAAACAGAGGCACAGAAGGAGACAGGTTGTTACTATTCCTCGTGCACAGGAACAGAGTGCTGTAGCAGTGGAGGGACCAGCTGTTGATGGAGAGGAAGTAGAGGTAACAGGGATCATCAGGTTGCCCATTTAAGCGTGGTTCGTACTTTTGAGATAAACACAAACGTAAACACAAGCACAAGCACAAGGATGTTTACTCTAACAGCATAGGCATGCCCAGTGCGAGGTACATCGCAGGAGAAACAAGATCGCAATTGGTAGCATTCTAGCGCTCATGCTTGTGCTTGTTTAACGCCAGTTTCCTTATGTGAAATAAGCATAACACTAATGAAATAAGCACAAGCACAAGAAAAAGGAAAATGTTTCTTTTTCTTGCACTCATGCTTGTGCATATTTCACCTCGGTGCACACTAGCGTTTTTCTTGTGCATGTGCTTGTGCTTACGCTTGTGGTTATCTCTTCAGTGTGAACCAGGCTAGCTTGCAAGAGTTAAAATGTGTGCTATTTATTAATGGATACTATTTATCTCCGACTGTGCTTACGTGTCTTCATTCCAATTAATGGATCAGACCTCCATATCCAACCGTCACTGTCTTTTGTCTTGTGTTTCAACTGAAGTTCATTTTAATAGAAACTGTTAATCTAATGTTCCAAGAAACAAACACCAAATTAAGTATGCCAATAGTCTTGCAGATCAAGTTGCTCGATATCCTCTCATGGCTTTTCTCAAATCAACGAAACAGTAGAACTTCAGCTTTGCACGTTCATATCACTTAGTGATGTTAAGTTGCATCACATATCTATCAAACTACCGCTGCTGGTGGTATTGCAACAACTGAAAATTTGCGTGGATTTCAAACAAAATTGATACAGCTTATATGCTGTGGTGTACATGTATCAGCTTTTTCATAACATTTAAGATTTTCATATCACGTATTCTCATATACATGTATATGGCCATGTTTTTTATCTTCCAAACCTACTCAGTCACAGTATTTTGAGTTGTTTTGGCCACGTACAAAATAACCTTTAAATCAAAGGAAACCTGAAAACAGCAGTTTAGTTAGATAGAAAAACACCGAAAAGATAATAAACCATAAAGGAACAAGGGTGGTTAAGGATGGAAAAGGCTGACACGGATCACAAACTTCCGAACTGTGCTTTTATGGCAGGTTGTTGAAGGGGCAGAGATGGAGTCGGAAAGCCATGAAGAAGCTGGAGATGAAGAAATTGAGAGTGGAGCAGCTGGCAATGAATCAGACATGGATTTGGACTTGCTGGCTGAGAGTGACAGTGACAGTGAAGAAAGTCAGGTACGACATCGAAACTTTTAGGTTGTGTTGTATTGGGATCCATTGCTTCAACTGCAACCTGTCTGGGGAACACTTCTAACCATTTTCAGTTGAAATGCAGCAACTTGCTGCCATGAGCCGTTTCAGCCTGGTTTGAGGCCGGTCAAAAGAGTTGATCAATCAAACCAAGCGAAAATGGTTTTCCCCAATAGAACACGAAAAAACAAGCAACCCAAGCAACCAGAAATGGTTGATCCCAATAGAACACGACCCTAGCTTCTCCCTCTTTGATGCTGATCTTGTTATCAATACTTCCCTCAGCCTTGATAATCAGTTGGTCCAATCAGTTGTAACATTTCTGGGAACCACTGTGCTCGGGGAAAATGTTTTTCAACCACAACCACAGTTTAATTTTTGCCTACACAATCTAGCACACTAGCTAAGGTTACTGTGAAGAAACTGAACTAATTGGTATCACAAGAACCGATATGATTATGATTATGATTATGATTATGATTATGATTATGATTATGATTATGATTATTATTATTATTATTGTTAAAGATTCGCACAGCTATTGATGATATTGAAGCGGGTTTATTATTATTATTATTATTGTTATTGTTATTGTTATTGTTATTGTTATTGTTATTGTTATTGTTATTGTTATTATAGTGGATTGGATTGGCTCGAGATGTTTTTCAGCTACCTGAACCTGGACTTGAGGAGGCTTCTGGCGGGTAAAAAAATGTTTGAACTGTGACTAATTCTCAACACTTGTGTTTGTTTCAGGTCGGTGAGGTACATGTTGTGGAAAGTGTTCGTCGCAATCGCGTGACTGGCTCACTGATTGGGTCAGATGGTAGTGCTAGCATGCATGGTGAACATGTGGAGCTGTATTCTGAGGAAGAGTCGTCCACTGGGGAAGAGGAAGAGGAAGAAGAAGAGGAGGAGGAGGTGGTGGTGGAAACATATGACCTGCCAGAGAGTATAGAAAACAGACCTCCAACCGCAGGTATGTTACTACTCCTACGACTTGTAGAGAACAATAAGCAGGACTTAGTGATAAGCACGGTAATGAAATATGAAAGGTGAATTGATCAACATGACATGAGCGTGTCGTGTTGATCAATTCACCTTTCACAAGCAGGACTTACTTTCAAAGAATTGCTCAGTATGTGTAAATACAGAGTCTGTCTGGGAGATAAAACAGGGAATTGAAGAAGTGTCTGTAAGTAGAGCTGTCTGCTTATGACAGTGTCCGTTAGCGGATAGTTGACTCTTCTACTGAATACCTGTACGGTTATAGCGTAGCGTAATGTGGCACACTGAAACATCATTTACAGTATACCAATCAGTAAAACATGAAAGAATCTTTTCAATAGCCTTTATTGAAATGATGTCATCCACAGAACAATATTGATGATGAAATACGAGCATTACAAATACATTGTGCAAAATAACTTGTCTGACTCCGAGGGAAACGGTTTAATAGTTTACCAAGTACATCACCATTACTGATCTTTTCTTCTCATAGGAGTTGACCCTAGTACCACTCCTCATGCCATGCAGTGGGCTATACGTGCCAACAACACCCAGTCACGTGCCACTGGTAGCAGTGCAGCTACACCTCAAACCACAAGTGGCGGCACAGGGTTTATCTATGTTGATTCCACGTCACTCAGACGAAGTGGTGGTAATGCTGCTGCTGCCAGTACTGCTGCCACCAGTGAGGTGCCTGGGACTAGTGGTTATCACAGTATGAGTAACTCGGCCAGTGCGCTGGCACGAGCTTTTGGCATTGTTGTAAGGGAGGTGAGTTAGCTTAGCTTGAGGTACTTTGAAATAAGCCATTTCAGATGGCTTGCTATTGGCGTATTTATTTACCAAGAGAGGATTGTTACGCATATCATCTTCTAGTTCATAACAATTCTAGCCTTTTAGCTTTCCTGCAATTTCAACTTAAATGTCCTGGTGAGGAGGAGGCATGCCCCCATTCCTTTAAGTGGCTTGCACCTTCGGCACTTGATTAACTTTCTCTTCGGTGCATGTCCCTTCACCCCTAATTTATACTGCATTTTCCTCTATAGGTAACTGACCTCCTCAACATTGCACAGGACCCATCAGCATTGCCAGCTGAAAGCCTCACTCCCAGTCCAGTAGCCTTGACTGAAATCAGCGCCCTGGTTGTCCAGCAGTTGCAAGCAGCCTGGAACTGGTTAGCTGTTGTCTTGGATTGCACAGAAGCTCAGCTTCGATTTGGACTATCGCTATCTGCCGCTACTGACCCCTCCCACCCCTCCCATCCCCTCCATGAATTCCATCCTAAAGCCAACAAAGATAGATGCACTCGTGAAGATCCCTCGCTTTTAAGAGCTTTGGAAAACAAACGGAAAAGATCTGTATTAAGACGGTGAGTAATTTTTTCCTCAGCTGTTATGAAAAAAGCTCTTAATTTCAGGTCTGTTCAATTTGTTTTTGTTGCAGTAGTTCTAGACTAGTAGGAGGCACAGTGGCCTCAAGGTTTAGTGCACCCATCTCCGGATTTGAGCCCTGGCACGGGACATTGTGTTGTGTCGTGTTGAAGACATTTAACTCTCACAGTGCCTCTCTCCACCCAGGCGTAAAACTGGGTACCAGCGAATTTAATGCTAGGGGGCACCTCTGCAAAGGACTATCCCATCTAGGGGGGAGTAGAAATACTCCTAGTCGCTTCATACCTCAGAAAGAGGTGATTGGTGCTGGTCTGATGGGTCATTTGGCTTGTATATGCAGACTTAACCTTTATTTATCCAGACAAAGCTAGCCTGAGCCCTTTTTATGTCCATGGTTATTATTATCACGGAATCTCCACAACCGCTCCACTCCGCCTTATCATTTAAATGACCATTAATGGCGTTGTTAAGACCTCTTTATTCATTCTCTTTGAGTTTTCCTTCTTGCGCTTCAAGGAACAAACTTTTGACCTACAACATATGGTATTTCCAGCTGGTCACTTGCCTTAGTACTGACACTTGCGAGGAGAATTTTAATGGCCATCAAATAGGACAAATGTGTTTTGATGAATATGCGCATATTTCATTTTGCTTTCCGTTGCGGCATATTTGACAATTTTGTTACATAGTTTCAATCTTCTCTTAAGATATGCTCTTGCCAAGAACCACTAGTATCAATGATGGTTGATGGTAATTTTAAAGCCCATTTAAGTTTCCCTAAGTGAGACGGGGTGGTACTTTTTGATAAGTGGATAGGCTGCTTCATAACCACTTTCGTAAAAAAACAAACATCTCCGATAAATTGTAACCTGACCCAGAGGTGTCCACGTGAAAGGATACAACAATAATAATGTAATATTCTTTTTCCTGTGAAAATAGGCGGCACGGAGCTGCTAGTAGTAACCTGGATACTGGTCGGCAGGACTTCCTAGTTTATGTTCTTTCACTTCTGAGAGGCCATTTAAATGAACACGGGGACTCCTTGCCGAAGTTGGACGTTTCTTCGTTACGTCACGTGGCTTATGTCTTGGATGCTCTGGTATACTACATACGTAACAACCCTAACGCCAGCTCACAAGCTAACCGGTCTAGTGCAGAGAAGACTGTTGCTGCAGATGCCACCAATGACGACGAAGGTGGCGATGATGTTGATGACGAGGACAGTGCAAGTTTCAAGAGAGATGCAGAGGAATACGAAGATGATACAGATCATGTTGAGGACGAACCCATGCCTACACCCAATTTGCCTGGAAATTTACACAGGTTTGCAGTCCTTTACTTGTTGCAGTCACTTTGCCATGGCTCAAATGTGACTAGTAATATATCAAACGCGAAAGACGGTGTTTGACCACATTTCCAAACACCGAGAAGAGAGTTGAAAATATGACGTGTAACAGAGTATATCTGACCGACTTTGAGGTGTTTGGAAATGTGGTCAAACAAAGTGTTGAGTGTTTGATATATCATCTTAATGGAAACTAGAACTAAGCACAAAACGAAGAAATATAATCTTAAAAATGTATGCTAATTAAGATCAGATATCCGACACGTGTTTAAACTGGACGAATTATTAATGAGTTGGTGAACATTATTTCCAGATTTTCGCTTTGGTAAAGGTGAGATAAGAACAACACAAAAGAACAAAATATTTTTCAGTACCAGTGAAAGTAGTGCTCAGAAGCTTTCATTTTGGATAGTCACATGAGGTCTTCCAAACACTTGAAAGTAAGAATTACATTGAGCTTACTCATGGGGAAGGATTTTAAGAACTCTGTGTTTCTTGTATGAACGTGAAATTTCAAATGTTTTCGTTGATTCTCGTGTAAAAGTGTTAGTGACTGAAAATGCAATTGAAAGCAAAGAAGTAAATAATTGTTTTCAAGGCAAATCATTGTTCTCTCCCTTTTTACTATTCAATGATAAGAAAATCCCGGGCGCATTACTTTTGACGGGGTAAAGTACTCTTACATTGTCATTCGAGAAATACTTAGAGCTGCTATTTGCTGACCCACCTACAGTATATATCCACTTGCGTGTGACTTGTTGACTATTTGCTTGTAAAACATCAGCTGGTAGTCTAATGTCTAGATATTTAAATCTACCCAACATGTTGGATTAGATTCCTGTTGATGTGCTAAATCATGTCAGTCTCTGCAGTTGCCAGTTAATTCTTGTTGTATAGCGAAAACTACATCAAAACATTTGAAACCTGGCACAGCGCAAGGGATGTTTCTGTTACAGTTATTTGTAAAGACTTGGCGTGCATTGTGTTTTCAGCTTTTTTGTGAGGACTGACTCCACCACCGTGTTGGGCTGTACCCCTCCAGACCCATACCAGGCACCAGTAGAGGAGGCTTTGCCTCTTGCATGCCAGCCACACCTTTTACACCCTGCAGCACGTAGGGAGCAGATGTTTGGAACTGTACATGAACACACAGACAGTGACAAGGGTACACCCCTGGTTAGCAGCATGGCTTTGTCACGAGAAGATTCTGAAACTGTATTCTCTGCTGCGAGAATATTCAACGAAGCTGGTGTGGGACAGGAAGGGATTCCAATGGAAGTTAACGGTAAGAGAGGTTTAGCATGGCAGTGCAGAGTTCTAAAATGTGTGTACAGCCCTGATAGAAATAGACTCAGTTTTATATGGAACATTTTGTAACTTGTAAATTGAATTTCAAAGAATCATTACTTTTCTTCCAGTTTACCTACTATGTATCAAACCAAGCAGAAAATCAATCGTGTTTGATGAAACATGTTTGACTGGACAATAGGACTGGTGCTTGCCTGTTAATTACTTCAAACCCTATACAAAAAAAAAAAACTGCTTTTTACTAAATAGAAACAATTTCTTCCGATGTAACTGAAAAGTTAGTTCACTTCCTACGAAATTAGTTTACTTAGCGCGTGCATATATTTATAAGCTTAACTTCGTTGTACATGTTTGGCAGGAATGCAAAAGTCGAAAATTCAACCTGTGTTGTCCGCAAGGTTTGTATTAGGGAAGTACAGTTGTATTGTTTGAGTTGGATTAGGCTAGTTTTTTAAAATCTAAAACCTTTGAAGAAATGAAAGAAACCATTATTTCCTAACTATGAAAGTCGGGCTTGCTCCCAAACGTTTTTGTGCTCTCCACAGAAAGCAAGCCCTCAGCAGAACCGTCAACCTCATTTGTAGCGCGTCCTGATAATGCTTTGGAATCCACCACACCTGTCGCTCCCGAGCCTTTCATTTCCAATGGAACCTCTGCCAACTCCCTCTTGGGCCGTTGGCGTTTGTGTGTGGAGTTATTTGGTCGAGTGTTTCTTGAAGATGTTGGATCTGAACCGTCGTCAGTGTTGAATGAGTTGGGAAGGTTTGATGTGAAAGAGTCCAAATTTAGAAGAGAAATGGAGCGATTGAGGAACTCCACCCAAAGAGATTTGACTCTTGAGGTAAGATGATTCCTGATTTTGTGGGTGTGAAAACCGTATTTATCTCTTCACTAATTTGCCTCCCCTACCAGCATTGCGTCACATATCATGCTCTTCAGCCCTTTTTCCTCTTTGATGATTTGTAACTCTATTGCCTGCCCCTCCCCCAAGTAACAGATGAGCACCATAGGTTAAGAATTGTTTTTAAAGAAACAACAGCCTCAAACAACATTGATTTTAAGGGGGATGGGAAGGAGAAGAGGTACGTCTGTAGTACATGTTCTCGACAGTCTGTGCGGGATTGAACCTCTGGTCATGGCAAACATATTTTACGGAACTGGGGCTTTCTGTTTCAAAGGTGGGCTAAATTTTGCCATAGCAATTGCCTGGGTGAACCAGATGTGTTACTGAAAACATTTCATCACTCGTGTGGGTAAGTCATTCAAATTGACTCTAAACGTTCAAAGAGCTTGCGAAACTTGGATACCAGTGACCAGTTATATTGAAGAACATAACTGCTTCCAGAAGTTGCGAAATGTTTGGGTGGCAAAAGTGCTAATGAACACACGCATTCATTGTTAAAGTTTTAAACCTGCACCACACAAAAACGATTTCGTACATCGACCTTAAATTTCTGTGGACAGTTAAAATATCTTTGTAGCTTGATCATAGACTGAAGTGCTGACACTAATCAGACTGGGAAGTTGTGTCCGTTATCATGATAGTTGTGTCATAGGGAACCTAAAATAGCCTTTAGACAAACAGAAAAATTCACAGTGACAGGTTAGTGAGGTATACAAAAACACGAAAGGGGGTAATAGGAAGCCAGTAAGTAACAAGGATGTATTGTGGAAGATGTAATTTGTGAAATACGAAAGATCGTGTTTGACCACATTTCCAAACACGGAGAAGAGAGTTGAAAATATGGCGCGCCATGGGGTATTTTGGCGACCTTCGAGGTGTTTGGAAATGTGGTCAAACACGGTCTTTCGTGTTTGATATATTTTCTCAATCGAAACCAAAACTAAGGAGAATGCGGAGAAATAAAATCGTGAAAATTCTATGCTAATTAGGATCAGACAAGGGGTCATGATGTTCTTTGTTTAAACCTGGTGAAGTGTTAATGAGTTTGGGAAGAAGATTTGAAAACTTGAATGTGTGTGATCTGACTCAGGTTGAGCGTGACCGAGCCACACTGATACAACAGACCATCAGGCAGCTTAACACGCAGTTTGGCCGTCGTGGGCCCAGGTCTCGCCCCATGACTATACATCGTGTGAAGGTCACATTCAAGGATGAACCAGGCGAGGGCAGAGGGGTAGCAAGGAGCTTTTACACTGCAGTAGGAGAAGCGTTCTTATCTGGAGAAAAACTACCTGCTCTGGAACCCAGCAGAAGTAAGCTTCCTTTTGACCAAGAAACATTTCTTCAAAATGTCGTAGAGATATGTCTAATCTTTCTTATCATGGTTATCAATATTACATACAATCGATTTTGTTTTCCTTTTTAATTTGAACACTTACATTTGTAGGGTGAATGCTTATGTTTGCTGACAATTTATTTCTTTATTTTTTTCATTTTTTATGCTATTCTTGGGCAAAAATCTTGTTAATTCACTGAAGTGAAGCAAGATTGTTACTGAAGATTCAATATTGTGTTGTTGTTTGAAAAAAAGGAATAACAAATTAGTTTCGTGCTTGTTTGTTAATGTACTTAACACTTCTATACTTAAGTTACCTCTACTGTGTTGGTTCTCTGTGTTTAAAAATTAACATTATACTATGTTTTTATTCCAATCACAACAGGCATAGTTCATCGCAGTAAACGAGTCCCAAGTTATCGTTGCAAGCGTGATCGTGAACGTGACGTGAGAAGACAGCTGTCAGCTGATGCTCGAGCATTCCACTTCAGTGGTAGCAGCAGCGCTGATGGAGAGGACGCTGATGGTGATTCACTGCCGTACCACAGGAAGTCCTTGGGAGAGAGGCTCTATCCACGTGTACACGCCTTGCAGCCTGTAAGTTCTGTCGTTTATAGCCTCAAAATGCTAGAATAGTATGTAGTGTGAGTCATCACAAACCTAGCAGCTCAAAACACTACGTGCACTTGAGTCTTGTTTTTTTTCTGTAATATGAAGCTACGAAGAGAGCGAGAGTATTGTTACTATCACTAGGCTACATTTTAGCCCATTGTTAGTTACCTCCAGCATTACCCTAACAGTTTACCAGTTCTGGGTGGCAAGAGGTGATTACTGAGATTACCATTGTAACGTGGGTAAATATTTTCCCATTTTGTCCCTCTTTCAGTCACTTGCTAGCAAGATCACAGGCATGTTACTGGAGCTATCTCCAGCCCAGTTACTGCTGCTTTTAGCCAGTGAAGACACCTTAAGACAAAGAGTTGAGGAAGCTGTGGAGCTTCTTCTTGTATCTGGCAAGTAAGTGGATAATTTTTTTAATGGTAAAAATTCTTTCATTGTTGTTGTTGTTTCCTGTATACTTCCCTTAATTTGTGCCCCTCATGTGGTTACCACAGAGTGTAGGAGAATCCAGACTTAAAAAGGATGTATTGAAAGTGGCATTTTCGGAAACCCGATGGGGTAGGAGAAGTCGTTAGTCTAGAAGAAGAAGCAGAGGCAGTGAATGTCATCTGCCAAGGGATCTGTGAATGTCCAAAAATGCCAATTCTAGACAACCCTAAAACTCATTGTTCGTACTTTTTGTCACGGCGACAGTCTGATAGCAAATGTTTTGCCTTCACAGGAAACCAATAAAGGATGCAGATGATGACTCCCTTAACCCTGGTGGGGATCTTGATGATTCTGAAGATGACAGTTCTCCATTGTTCCACCAACCCGGCAAGACTGGCTTTTACTCCCCACGGCCCGGAAAGTGTACAGAAGAAAGACTTAACTGCTTCAGGAATGTCGGCAGGTATGCTGTCATTGTAATATAACTTGTAAGATCCATTTGCTTGTCATGATGGTATTATCTAATACTGGGTAGTGTAAGTGAATTGTTGTATGCAATGGATGTTATCTTCCCTCTATGGAGAGGAAGGCCCGTGATATTTTAGTTATTTTTAAGTGGGTGGGGAGGGTAAAAGTGTGCAATAGTGTCGCATACTTGCTCTGTTCACTGAGAAATCCTGTTTTGCACCAAGCCCTTCAGTTGCTAGTCTGTAGGTTTGTAGCAGAAATTGCTATAAAGCAGGTTTGTAACCAAGCAGCACAAGGGAGAACACTATGCCACTGTTGATTTAAATCTTTTACAGTGCCTCTATGAACAAATCCTCCATATCCATTTTTTTAAAATTTTGGTACACAATACGTCTTTCTTAAATATCTTATCAAATTTCAATCTCTTACGAACATTAGAACTCACGTTTTTTGGAGCTTTATTTCCGAGAATTTACGGCCGCTATCAATTTTCCTCGTTCTAAGGCTTGGTTGGGAATTGGAGTAAATGACGTCATTTACTCAAAAATGCCGAACGGGTTGAAATTGTAATAACAATTATTGTAGAAAATTGCATGACTATAAGAGCCAAAGGTTTTGTTATTCGTTATGCGAATTGCTGTATTGTTATTATAATTTTAACCCGTGTGGTATTTTTGAGTAAATGACGTCATTTACTCCACTCCCAACCAAGCCTTGGAACAGGGAAAATTTTAATTTAAATGGCGGCCGTAAATTCTCGGAAATAAAGGTCCAAAAAAAGGTGAGTTCTAATGTTCGCAATAGATTAAAATTTGGCAAGATATCTAGGAAAGACCTATTGTGTACCAAAATGCTAAAAATTGGATATCGAGAATTTGATCATAGGGGCACTTTAGTAGCTCCAAAGCTCTTAGTTTTCTTTATGGAGTTAACACCAGTGGAGACATTGATTGAGATATGTAATGGTTTGATAGAATTTGTATTATTTTCTCGTCGGTTTAAACATGTATTTAAAACCTTGAGGGTGCGGTAAAACTATCATTTTCACAGATGCTTTTTTTTTTTTTTCCAGTCTGATTCGTGTTTTGTATCTGGCGTAAATTCACTTTAGCTATGTTTCAGAAGTGTCCGTAATCTCTGACCGAAATTTGCCCGAAATGAGATAAAATGTGTTCGAAAATTAAACGTCCGAAATTTTAACGTCCGTTGTTTTGCAAGTGATGTATGTTCAGCAGTCATTTAAATAACTGACCAACTTCCTTTCTGTTTGTATCCAAGGATCATGGGCTTGTGTCTACTACAGAATGAGTTGTGTCCAATCAACCTCAACAGACATGTCATAAAGCACATTCTCTCCAGAAGGGTAAGTCAGCATCGAATCTTCTATCTTAGTGTGCCTTGTAGTATATAAACGTTACACTCGAGTTCAAATAACTAAAAGAAGATTACAACATGTACATTTCACATGTCACAATTGTCTCAACGACGGTTCTAGAAAGTTCCGTTAATGCAAAGTAGTTTTTTTGGCCAGTGATCGATACTTTTATTGCGCGTTACATAATTAACGGTATAATGACTAACTGTCATTATTTTTACTGAGGTGCTTGGAACAACAATATTGCAATTTATTCCCTGACAAACAGTTTGGAAAAATAAAAATCGTTAGCAAATGTGAAGAAAAATACGAATTGACTACATCTGGTAATGCGTTCAGAAAGCCGGCCGTGGTTGCAAAATGATAATGACTGGTATTTTCTTTTGTATAATTGAAGGGGCTCACGTGTTTCTACTTGTTATTTTGTAGACTGGTTGGCATGACCTGGCATTCTTTGACCCTATGCTGTACGAAAGCTTACGCAAGCTGATTGTTGAAGCTGCTTCTCCCAATGCTGAACACATATTCAAGGGACTCGACCTGACATTCAGTGTCCAGGTCACCGCGGACGAAGGTGATGGCAACCAAGTAGAGTTGATTAAAGGTGGAAAGAATGTGGCAGTCACATCGTCTAATGTGCATGAATATGTTCGCCTGTACGCAGAGCACAGGATGGCTGGTAATAACAAGAGAGCTCTTCAGGTAAGTTCTCTTTATCACCTGCTCGTAATCAGCCATGTTCATCTCTCGCAGGATTGGGTTGGGACACCAACATGGCCGCCGTTTCATTGTTTAAGGACACCAATATGGCAGCCGCAGCGCAATGTGGAAACGCTCTGTGTACGAAAATTCTATCAGAAGAGCATCACTGACAAAAAAAAAACAACTTTTAGGTAAGAGTTTTGTAAGTTTCAACGACAAGCAAAACGATCGTTTTGTTGCTATGGCAACATTAAAGGTAGTCAAATGTTCACTCCTAAAACTACCCGGTAAAGGTTGGTTGTGAAGTGGGAAAAAGGTGTTTTCACAAATTTTCACAGTTGAAACAATCAGCGTGCTAAAATTCTAATGTGGGATATAGAACTGTAACGGAGATCCGTAAAATTGTACTAAGTGTGATATCTTTAACTCTAGTAATGACGCAGGTCACTTTCTCTTTGAAGGCTCTTCGTAGCGGAGTACTGGATGTTATACCTCAGTCCTCATTTGATAACCTGACTGCGGAGGATTTTCGCTTGCTGTTAAATGGTTGTGGTGAAGTGAATGTACAGCAGCTGATAAGCTATACGTGTTTTAATGATGAAACAGGAGGTTTGTAGTGTCATAGCAGCCATTCTTGTGAGGTGTAAAGGTTGTCCAAGGACGCACAGACCTTTAGTTAAGTGCGACTCCGTCTACGAAATACGAATTCATGTTTTCAACGAAACACTGACAAAGGGTGCAAAGCCAACTTTCGTCATTGAAGATCACCTCTAGGTTTGCTAAATTGTCAACCCGTGTTAAGTAACTGGTTTTCTCAAAGTTGTGCATGACTTCTGTTCCTTGCTATTCTCAGGTGCTGGAGCTGAAAAGTTGCTCAAGTTCAAGAAGTGGTTCTGGTCTATAGTGGAAAAAATGAGCAATTCTGATAGGCAGGACTTGGTGAGTGTTTTTGAAAAAAGCTATTCTACACCACTCTGAAGTTTGATTAGTGGTTTTGGAAAGTACAGTGAATTTTAAGTGTTCTCCTTAGTTTTAGTTTCGATTGAGAAGATATATCAAACACTCAAGACAGTGTTTGAACCCATTTTGCAAACACCTCGTAGTTCGTCAAAATACTCCGCTATGCGTCGTATTTTAGCGCTATTCTCTGTGTTTGTCAATGTGGACAAACACGGTCTTTCATGTTTGATATATTACATGAAACATTCTAGAGGTATGATTTTCGTTTTGACGCGAGGATTTAAATGAGCTTATTACAGATATTTTCTTATTTAGATAGTTTACTAATCAACTGCCATATTTTAAACTGATGCTACTTTCTTCTAAGGTCTATTTCTGGACATCGAGCCCTGCCCTACCTGCCAGCGAGGAAGGTTTCCAACCAAAACCATCAGTTACAGTGAAACCCGCTCATGATCATCAACTGCCTACAGCGAACACATGCATTTCTCGTCTCTACATCCCTCTCTATTCTTCTCGAGCTATACTTAAGAGCAAACTTCTTCTGGCAATCAAGACTAAGACCTTTGGATTTGTGTAGATGAGAATTTCAGCAGTTGAAAATTTCACTGTTCTTTTCTGTCCAGAAGTCGTCGATAGGAGAGGCGGAACGAACAGTTGG